>NC_047510.2:732569-1032569 GCF_902827115.2 Pseudochaenichthys georgianus
CGGCTCCCCCGTTCTCCAGTCCTGGGATATGGAGGGCTCTCAGAGATAACACCACCTCTGAAGCCCATAACCACAGCCTCTCCGCTGTGGTCAACAAGGCGGCGGAGCGGACTCCGCTCTGCCTGTTGATATAAGCCACTGTGGTGCTGTTGTCGCTCCTGACCATTACATGTTCCCCCTGAATTAGGGGCCTGAAATGTTACACTACCGCCCGTAGCTCTAGGAGGTTGCTGTGTCGAGACTCTGTTAGAGCCCAGCGCCCACCTATAGCCCTCTTCAGGCAGGTCCCTCCCCATCCTGTTCCGGATGCATCCGTGAACACTGTGATGTAGGAGGTCACCCGTCCCAGTGGAGACCCCCTCCGCAGGTGATCCGGGCAGGGTGCGAACTGGAGGGGAGCAGGGGGAGCTATAGCTCCCCTAGTGGTGACATGAACTCCCCTGGGAACATGGTTTGTGAAATTTGGGGGGAGCTCTCTAAAATACTGATATGATGACCAAATAAATTTCATTTTGGGCATGTTTTTTTTTTCAAAGGTGTAAAATAAGTGAAATAAAATTATATTTAGAGTTTATGATTCATGAAAAAAGTGTCGCCTGCTTGCACGCTGCCTGCAGCTCCACCCACTACCCACTCACTCACAAGCTCGTTTAGTTAGCACTGCATGTTTACCAGGCATTGTTGCTGCTGCTGACATGTCGAAAAGAAAAAAACAACTTACCTTAAGCAATTTCTTTAAAAAGACGGCCAAACAACCTGATCAAGAAGACCAACCGAATGTAGCTGGTGGTAGCACAACGTACGTTGTGACTGCTGCTACAACAGAACCGAGAGAGGAGGGAGCTAACGTCAGTGCTCGTGCTAACTTGACAGCTAACGTTAACTTGGGGGCTGAAGAGACACAAGAAGACGAGCCGTTGTGTAGTGTGTGTGGCGTCGCAGTGAGAGGATTGTGTTGTGCTATAGCTGTATTATTAATATTAATATTGTTCATGGTTGGTGCCACTGGCTGCTCTTATCGCGTGTGTTCGGCTCTGTGTAGGCTCCAGCCATAATAGGCTATAGCCCATGTGAAACAATGTAGCCTGTTTTTGAGTCATTTTAAGTTGATTTCATTAAACAGTCAAACGTTACATTGGTGGTCCGTGGATTATTTATTATCAGTGTACTCCTTTGACCTGGCTGCTACACCTCCTCGGACGCAGAAACCGCTCTGTAGAGAGTTAACTAACTAGAGGGGCGTGGCACCTTAGCTGTGAGAACTCAGCAATCAGGCGTCCATTTAGGCAGCTGTTTCTTGAGCGTCAGCGGCAGCGTCAGACAGCCGAAGACATTGGAGTCCTGCGGGAGTCACGAGGGTGGCAAAGAGGAGGCAAATCCTACTCTAATTTGAGCTAAGTATCACTGGTGTCTTATTCTTATTTTTCTTTTGTTTAGCTTTCTAGCCCCTCATGCTATAATCATGTGTATTTTCTCCATTCCTGTTCATGTGTCTTCTCGCAATTTTCACTGGCCCCGTGTATCTCCTAATCGCTATAACCGGCCCGCTCTCGTCTATCCCACGTGCTCCACTGAGATCCAGCACCTAGTTTCAGGCGGCCTGTGGAACTGCCAGTCAGCTGTTCCTAAGGCTGACTTCATCTCTGGCTACGCCTCCCTGCAGTCTCTGGATTTCCTTGCTCTCACTGAGACCTGGATTACTCCATCCAACACATCCACCCCAGCAGCTCTCTCCGCAGCATATTCCTTCTCCCATACACCCAGACCCACTGGCAGAGGAGGGGGCACTGGTCTCCTGCTCTCTCCCAAATGGAGCTTTTCCCTCTTCAAGCTACCTAACTTCACTCCTTCCACCTTTGAATTCCATGCCGTCACTGTGACCCATCCTATACAACTGACCATTGTTGTTCTCTACCGTCCACCAGGAGCCTTGGGGGACTTCTTGGATGAATTAGATCATCTCCTCTCACACATCCCTGAAACTGGCCCTCCCGCTGTACTTCTCGGAGACTTCAACCTCCAGACGGGGGAAGATAGACGAACTAACATCTCTGTTAACCACCTTTGCTTTCTCACTGTCTCCGTCCCCACCGACTCATAAAGCTGGCAATGTCCTCGATCTCATATTCTCAAGGAACTGCACTACTTCTAACCTCTCTGTAAACCCGCTCCACACCTCCGATCACTTCTTCATTTCATTCTCTCTACCCCTTTCCAAACATAACAAACTAATCTCTTCTCATCCTGCACTTGTCCGCCGTAACCTTCGTTCCCTCTCCCCCTCTACCTTTGCCTCCTCGGTGCTCTCAGCCCTCCCTTCCTCTGACTCGTTCCAACTCCAAACTCTCCTCTCTACTCTCTCATCCTCTCTGGACTCTCTCTGTCCTCTCACATCTCGGCAGGCTCGCCAGTCCCCTCCTGCTCCCTGGCTAAATGACGCACTGCGTGCTAATAGAACCGTCCTTCGGGCAGCAGAGCGGAAATGGTGGAAATCCAAACACCGTGACGACCTCCTAACCTATCAGGCTCTCCTCTCCTCTTTCTCTGCTTCCATCTCTCAGACAAAAAGCACTTTCTTTCAAGATAAGATCCAATCTTCCTATTCCAATCCTAAAAAACTATTTTCCATCTTCACCACCCTCTTGGACCCCCCCAAAGCCCCTTCCCCCTCCTCCCTTCTGTCAAGCGACTTTGTTAACCACTTTGAAAAAAAGGTTTACGACATTCGCTCTTCTTTTTCTGACTCACCTTTACTCACCGCCGGATCACCTGAGCCACCTTCAACCGGCACACTAACCTCCTTTTCCCCTCTCTCTCCAAGTGAGGTTCTTACCCTCATTACCTCTACCCGCCCTACCACCTGTCCTCTGGACCCTATCCCTTCAAACCTCCTTCAGACTATCGCTCCTGATATTCTACCGTTTCTCACCCATTTCATCAACACTTCTCTAACGTCTGGTCACTTTCCAAACAGTCTCAAGGAGGCGAGAGTAAACCCTCTCCTGAAGAAACCCACTCTCAACCCGTCTGATGTTATAAACTACAGGCCTGTCTCTCTCCTCCCGTTCCTGTCTAAAACACTTGAACGCGCTGTCTTTAAACAACTCTCCTGCTATCTCCATCAGAACAACCTTCTGGATCCGCACCAGTCTGGTTTCAAGGCAGGTCACTCCACAGAAACTGCTCTCATTGCTGTCACTGAGGAACTGCACACTGCTAAAGCAGCCTCCCTCTCCTCTGTCCTCATCCTGTTGGACCTGTCTGCTGCATTCGACACGGTGAATCATCAGATCCTCCTTCGCACTCTCCAAGAACTTGGAGTTTCAAGCTCTGCACTTTCCCTCCTCACCTCATACCTCAAAGACCGCACCTACAGGGTTACTTGGAGAGGGTCTGAGTCCGACCCTTGTCAATTAACTACAGGGGTCCCTCAGGGCTCTGTTCTTTGTCCTCTCCTCTTCTCCCTGTACACAAACTCGCTCGGATCTGTCATTAGCCCGCATGGTTTTTCATACCACTGCTACGCTGACGACACCCAATTAATTCTGTCCTTTCCCCGCTCAGAGACCCAGGTCGTCGCACGCATCTCTGCTTGTTTAGCTGACATCTCTCAGTGGATGTCCGCTCATCATCTCAAGCTCAACCTTGACAAAACTGAAGTGCTTTTCCTTCCGGGAAAAGATTGTCCCTCTCTTGACCTAACTATCAACATCGGCCCCTCTGTTGTTTCCCCGACTCAGACTGCAAGGAATCTGGGTGTTATCCTAGATAACAACCTGTCGTTTACTGCAAACATCGCTGCTACAACCCGCTGCTGCAGATACACGCTTTTCAACATCAGGAAGATACGCCCACAGCTGACCCAGAAATCGACGCAGGTTCTGGTCCAGGCTCTCGTCACCTCACGCCTAGACTACTGCAACTCCCTCCTGGCTGGTCTACCTGCATGTGCCATCCGACCTCTGCAGCTCATCCAGAATGCAGCGGCTCGTCTGGTCTTCAACCTTCCAAAATTTTCCCACACCACGCCGCTCCTCCGCTCCCTCCACTGGCTTCCGGTAACTGCTAGAATCCACTTCAAGACACTGGTACTTGCGTACCATGCTGCGAATGGATCTGGCCCTTCCTACATCCAGGACATGGTTAAACCGTACACCCCAGCACGTGCACTACGCTCTGCATCAACCAAACGACTCGCTGCACCCTCGCTGCGAGGGGGACCCAAGTTCCCATCAGCAAAAACACGTGGGTTTGCTATCCTGGCTCCAAAATGGTGGAATGAGCTCCCCATTGAAATCAGGACCGCAGAAAGCTTACACACCTTCCGGCGCAGACTGAAAACTCATCTCTTTCGACTCCACTTCGAGCGATAGAATGACTAACAAAAAACTGCTAACAGAGCACTTATATACTAATAAAGGACTGGCTTAGCCAGTTGAGCAGCACTTGAAACGATTGGCTCTTTGAAACCTGAGGTTCTTATATGATTCTGTTTTCCTCAAGGTTGTGTCTTCCTGGTCGAATGTACTTATTGTAAGTCGCTTTGGATAAAAGCGTCAGCTAAATGCAATGTAATGTAATGTAATTATCCAGTTGATAGTTGATAGAAGTTTGCGTAGCCCATACATGCTCGGGAAATCTGTTGACATGAACATGATCCATCGGGACGTTTCATGTAAATGTAGACCTGTGGCACCACCCCGTGTGCAACAGATGTTCTCTTTATAATAGGCCTATGTCTGTGCTGTTGCTATTAATGCACGGATCAGCATTTACCCCCCCCCCCCCTGCAACAACAACAACAAATCCCGGCTCCCCCGGAGACCGTGGTATAGTTCGCACACTGGATCCGGGGACCCCCAAAACCGGAGGTTGCCCCTCACTGAGGGGGGTATGGTCACCAGCCGCCGCTTGTGCCTCTCGGGATCCAAGCGCAGGCTGGAGAACCACCTCTGCAGGCGGCGCATATGTAGTAACCCTAACGGGACCCTCATGTGATCAGCCGCCATGAGACCCAGCGTCTGCATGACAGTAAAAGCTGTCACTGTTGCCCCCTGTCGCAGTCTGCGTACCCCCTGAAGAAGGGACGCACGTCTGCTCTCTGACAGGGTGGCGCGCAACGTGCCTGCATCGAGCACCACACCCAAATACAACGCCCGTTGGTGAGGTATGGGGGTGCTCTTTTTCCAATTGATCGCGAAGCCTAATCTGGTTAGGTGTGTGATCAATTGTGCTGTGCAAAACATTGCCTGTTCCCGTGACCCAGCCATGACTATGAGGTCGTCTATGTAAAATAAAACTCTCATGCCGTGTGCGCGCAGCGGTTGAAGCGCTGTGGCCACACATTTGCTGAATGTGCGTGGGGATAGGGAATAGCCTGTTGTACTCGTAGGCTATTCCCTGGAAGGCAAAACGCAGATACTTTGGAGCAATTTCTACATGAAAGTACGCGTCTTTCAGGTCGATGGTGGTGAACCAATCGCCTGACTGCACCAGCCCCAGTAACTGTTTCATAGTTAGCATGCAGAATTTCCTGCGGGAAATGTGGCCATTCAGGCCGCGGAGATCTAGAATAGGTCTGAATTCCCCTGTCTTCTTGGGAACCAGGAAGTATATGGAATAAAGACCCTCTTCCCTGCGCTGAGGGTGCACAACAGACACAGCCTGTTTCTGCACCAGAGCCTGAATCTCTGCTGAGAGGAAACTCATCCCCTCTCGAGAGGATAGCTTCACCTCTCGCATGCCCATAAAAGGGGGTGGGACGCTGCAGAACTGGAGTGAATAGCCCCGTTTCAGCGTCCTGTCCATCCACACTGATAGTACACATTTACCTCTCGCATGCCCATAAAAAGAGGTGAGTGTGGGACACCCACAAGACAGTGGTCCATGTGATACAGTGGTACAGTGTATAGACATGTGGTACAGTGGGACGCTGCGTCCTCCTGTCCCTCCACCTTGTTAGCACACAGCTGAGTTTCCATTCCCCAGAACATTGTGTTAATGGACAGGCCCTCAGCTGTGGGGCAGCAGCTATGAAGCTGTGATACTCTCTGGTGACCCGTTCCACCGCAAAAACTCCCCGCGAAGGGAAGATTTGCCCCTGGAGGGTTGACACAGAAAGGGCCGATTATTTACTGAGGACCCTGAACGCACCGCCGCGCGCTCTTGTGTGAGCGCGCGCTCCACCCTAATGCTGTTCTCACCACTACGGTAAACAGCATTAATCGGAGTCTTTATAGGCGTAGTGTGTTTTACTAAGGTCCCTGAACGCACCGCCACGCGCTCTTGTGTGAGTGCGGACTCCGCCATAATGCAGCCTTTACCACTACGGGTAAACTGCATTGGAGTCTTTGCTCTAGGCGTAGTGTGTTCTCTGACAGCAATACGCCGGCCATAATGTCCCTGTACCCGCATAGCGCTCTCCTTTAGATAGCACTCCCTGCGGTTCATCCCTCTCTGCGCACGCCCATTAGCCACCTCCTTTACAGGAGCTACAGCTGGGGCAGCGAATGGGGAATTTGTACGGTTAACATTGTGTGTAGGCCTAAGTGTAGCCTTTGTGGAAACAAAATACACTTAGATTTGGATACAGATCAACCTCATTCTTATTAGAAAACGTAGTGATCTGTGCATTATACAGGGAGGAGGCGGGATTCGCCCCCTCGTCCCGGGCGGAGAGATGTTCTCCCCCCGCCAGCCAGATCCGTAAAGACGGAAAACCCGTCCCCGTGAGTGCCGGCACGCCGGTTCCACGGGGTGGGCCGAAGAGGTGGAGGGCGCCGCGGGCACGGGATCTCCGTGCCTGCACCTCTCCCTTCGTCTCACCTCTCTACTGAGATCTTTGAACGCACCGTGGCCCGCCCTCGGGGGAGGGGGGCCGCGCGCGCCGTCACAATGCCGTCTCTTTGAACCGGACATTATGGGGGAAAGTGGAATTGTGGAGAGAAATGACTCTTACTCTGGGATAAATGCAATAGTCTTTACTGAATGCATTTTTCCCACACACACACCCCTCCCTCCAGAACTAGAGTTTACAAACGTAAACCACCGTTCTCCTGCGGGGGTCCTGAACGCACCGCGGCCACTCTCACGAGGGCCGCGCGCCCACGTATTAACGCTGTATTTCCCATTGCAACGGTGAAATGCATTAATCGGAGCCATTATACTAGGCAAGGTGTGTTTTCTGACAACAGCACGCCGGCAATAGCGTCTCTTGAACCCGCACAGTGCTTTGACAGCACTCGGTTTATTCCACTCACGTGCACACGCCCACCTGCTGGCTCCCTATACTGGGGTTTACAGCAGGGGCGGGGAGTGTAGGACAGTGTTTCTTCCTCTGGGAATGGGCAAGAAGCAGCTACGCTGCGACTAATCCTCATCCCGTGAGCAAAGAGCCCTTCCGTAAACACGGGGGCTCCCAGGAGATCAACACGATCCTCTTTGGAAAGTGACACGCGGCGTGATATCCCAGGGACATCACACGGCGGGCAGCGGTGGCGGCCTGTGATGAAGTAGCGGCCCAATAATCGCTCTGACCTGGTGAGGCGGGGGCATCTCTAGCAATAAGTGAGTAGCCCACACATCCGCCGCCACGATCATCATCCAGGGAGAGTACAGCCCTGGGCGGTGGACTTCCATGGACGCCAGACCCGGAAGGAATGGCGAACGTGAATGGCGAACGTGAATGGCACCGCCTCAGCCATATCCTGGTCCCCCAACCACTCGAAGCAAGGTGGTGGGGATCGGCGCCCGCTATTTCAACCAGGGCACGAAGGACAGGCCCGGGTCTCTAGCAGTGGCGACTCCCTGGAGGTATGATAACTCTTTCTTCTTCTTTCAAACGTCTGCAGTCTCTCGTGGAATCACTTCCGCTGCTGAAGAGAAAAGGATGATAGTCAGGAGGCGAGGCCTCCTTTTATACGGTGTGATGCGCGCGCATTCAGGTAGGCCCGCCCAGGGCCGGCTACGTCTATAGAAGTCTCAGTGGGAGAATGCTTGCGGGGTAAGAGAGTACTCATAGAGTCCAGTAGAGGGCGGAGCCTGTGAGAGATATAACATTGAGGAATGTTGTCTGTAGTCCATGTTTAAGCACCTTATCTGGCTCTGTGCTGACACAAGCCCTACACTGGATCAGCTCATCTCCTAATGACTTATCCAAGTCAGTAGGATATGATGAGGAGAGAATATTGGCCCGTCTGCGGAGATCAGTGTCATCACAGCACATGTCAAATAGGACTCCAAAGTGATCATGTATGTCTTTGTATGCATCCAGGCGTTTGCTAAGTCAGAGAGCAACCTGTCAATAATGACATTGAATTTCTCAACCTGGATTTTTGTACTGCCAGTCAGTACCACCTCGTGCTCCACTGTCTCGTCATCAAATACTCATCTTTTACCAACACGGTGAGTCTCGTGCTGGTATGTCTGTGTCACGCCGTGACGGCCCGGGCAGATGTCTCAAAGTCTGAACATGTCCCTCGTAGTGATGCAACATAAATGCGCAGCGATTCCAAAAGTCGCACAGCGGTCATTAGGTCAATGTCTTTCTTTTGCAAGCCAGTGCTCGTAAGCTTGAATTGGTGCAGTACAGTGTCCCAAAACATTGTCAGCAGTCTCTAGTTTCCCAAGTTTGCCACACAGCGCAGAGGCCTCTCGCCGTGTCCTGACCAGAGGTCGCGTTAACCGAATATTTTCCGTCAATGACGGATTTTTTCTAACAATGACGGAAAAATCTGACGCCAAAATGTCCACCAGCGGCCCACATTATATTACATCCTTAGTGGCCAGGTCGACTGAGGGCGATCTACTCCACTGTAGTCTGTAACTGTTATGTAGTCATTCACACCCCTGTCCAGTTGGTGGCGAGTGTGTGCATATTAAGTAGCTATTGTCTAGTCTTGTTTTTGACCTCGTTGTTTAACCGGCTTTAGCAATCGCAAAATGTCACGGCAGCTGATCATCTGAAGCTTTTTTAATAAGCCCAGTAATTGTGATGGTGTGGATAAACGAGGTGAAAAGAGGGATTGATGCGGTGGAGGATGAAGGACAAGCCAGTAAGACTACAACTGACAACGTTCAGCCAGCGGCAGAGGGGCAAGCAAGTGGCAAGGAGTTGAAGCGGGAGTACCGAGTTCAGTGGGAGCAAGAGTTTAAGTGGCTGAGGAGGGAAGATGGCAAAATGTTCGGCGACATCTGTAGAAAAGCTAAGATGAGTAACGGATTTGTCCGAGGGTGCACGGCGATGCAGAAATCAGCATTCAGGCTACAGCAGGTCAATTGAGTTGTTCTTGTAAATGTTTTGTCCATATTCTGATTGTAATCGTCTC
The DNA here is from genome assembly GCF_902827115.2 of Pseudochaenichthys georgianus. Lineage (NCBI taxonomy): Eukaryota > Metazoa > Chordata > Actinopteri > Perciformes > Channichthyidae > Pseudochaenichthys > Pseudochaenichthys georgianus. The sequence goes on from NC_047510.2 coordinate 741,896, forward strand.
ATTTAAAACTATGGCATTGTTCATACTTGCCTGTTTAGGCTCAATGGTCGTGGTGTTGTTAGCGGCCTCTGCCCCCTCTGCTGTCTGTCAGTGCAGGAACAAATAAATCATTCATGTTCGTGTTGACATGACAAGTGACCACACGGTCGATGTCTCTGTTCATCTTTTGTTTCTCCGTGCCCTTAGAAGCTCTGTATGAATCATTAAAACATGAAGGAATGAACATTTGCTGCTCAGTACCCAAACATAAATATGAAATACGTCTCATCTCATCATTAAAACATGAAAAATAAAATGACGGATAATAATGGATTATGACGGAAATGTTACGATCCTGTCCGTCAAAATGAAGGACAACGAAACCACTGGTCCTGACCCTCTTCGTCATCAGCCGCCAACATTTGTAAAGCCCCTCTTATTGCAGTGTAATTCTCACAAAGAGCTCTTGTGGAGTCTCCTCTGCAGCAGTGTTCATTTTGGCAACTGTTTTTGATTTAGTCTAAGTCTTAGTCTTTAGAAGAAAATGGTTATTAGTTTTAGTCACATTTTAGTCATTCCTATCCTTCGTAGTTTTAGTCTAGTTTTAGTCGACGAAAACTCAAAACGTTTTAGTCAACTTTTAGTTGATGAAAAATTACATTTTAGTCAACTTTTAGTCACATTTTGTTCTCTCTTTAAACTAATTCAGTTAGGCAAATACAGGTATCTGACATTGGAATCAATGTGACAGCATCAAGCGTTGAAATTCGTAAAGCAACATTTCATTCTCTTAACACTTTACTTGTGTAATATATAGGGATGGGTATCGCTAAGGTTTTTAACGGTACTACTACTCTTATCGATACTGCTTATCGATCCGGTACCTTAACGGTATTCTTGTAGGTACTTTTTGTTATTTTTTAAAAGGGAAAAACTAAACAAATTGTTAACCGAATTAACATTGCTTTATTTACATGTGAAATAAATAAATAAAATATGTGTAATTATGTTATTATATTGTACTGTACTTGAGTAAAATGTTGAGGTACTTTACATTTAAATGTTTTGCTACTTAGTACTTCTACTCCACTACAGTTCAGAGGTAAATGATGTAGGCCTACTTCCACTACATGTCTTTAATACCTTTAGTTACTTCACAGATATGGATCAATGATGGGAAATATAATAGAATAGAATAGAATTCCTTTATTGTCATCGCACCAGGTACAACGATCAATCAAGTGTTAAATCAGACTTTAGTTCCACCTGGAGTAAATCCACCAGCTACCTGCAGTCTACAAAGTCATTCAAACTAGCTGCACCTTCACCAGCTTTGAGAACACTTTCATGATCAATCATTATAAAACATATATATTATTCTGAAATGGACCAATCTGCAATGACTACTTTTACTGTCGCTACTTTTATACTTGAGGAACATTTTTAATGCAGGACTTTTAGTGTAACAGAGTATTCCGACACTATGGTATTTTTTTACTTAACTACAAGATCTGAGTACTTCTCCCACCTCTGCGCACCTGATGTGATAACGTTACTCGTAATTGGGGCAACAGAGCTACGAGTTAAGGAAGGCGAAAATTGTGCATTTCTCGGATTGAATATGACGCCTTTTGGCCAGCTGTTTGGACAGACTACTCTACTCGTGTCAACGCGCTTACGCCATAAACAGAGTTGGGTGTTACAAAGTAACGCGTTACCAGTGGTGACTGGTCATTAGGGACAGCCGGCACAGCCCCACCTAGTGTCAGCAGAAAGTATTAAAAATAAATTAAAAAATATATTAAATATATTTTAAGATCATGTTTAATCATCGGATTCGTTTGTACATTGCTGTTTTAGTCTGTGCTCTTCTAATTAGTGTCTACAGTGTGTGCCTATTGAGCTGTTTAGAGCCACAAAAACCTGATCCTGCCCCTCCCTCTCACTGTCTAAGTGAACGGTGTCTGTAAAAACTACACTGCGCATGCTCAGAATATTTTCCTATTTAATGTGTGTGGCAAAAAAATAATGACCATAGGGGCAGTGAGCTGCCATCCCCACCATACGTCATCTCACATAATTCAGAGCTGAAAAGTGCCGCGAAAAGTGTGGTGTGTGAAGAGGAGACGAGAGAGCTGCAGTGAGGTGTCCTAAAACCAGGAAGTAAGCTGCGCATGGCTTCCCTCCACCTAAAAACAATGAGATTTCTCCATAGGATTTTAGAAAATAGCTGGAAATAAGATCTGTGGGAAACATACCTGTTAGATAAATGCACGTTTTGTTCAGCCGGATAATATCCACACGTCTACCCTACTTTTATAATTTTCTAATCATACATCTATCGATTAGATTTATGATAGACTTTTGAAACTACAAGAACATAAGGAGGACTTTTACAAAAAAGTAATCGAGATTTTTGTCCAGAAGGATAGGCAAATGGACTTCATCTTCAAGTCAAGGTTTTATTGAAAATGGGATCTTACATCAAGAGAACAATTCAATATTTAAATGATAAAATTACATTTTTTGGGTATCCTTTTGTTGAACTGTCTGTTTAAAATTAATTGAAGCATCAGACAAAAAAAGCTTTTGAAAATAATATTATACTTTGATTTAGGTCAAAATATAATATTTGTAAACCTGAGGAGTCAGAGCCAGTGCCTCACCAGCCATGAACCTCACTGCAGAAGCTTATATACAGTGTTGTGCTAGTTACCATTACTAGTTACTTCATTTAAAAAGTACTTTACTGATTACTTACACCAAAAAGTAATGCGTTACTGTGAAAAGTAACGTTTTAGTTACTTAAAAAAAAGGGCTCCCATTATATTAATGCCCTTAGAGCCTTCATTTCAGTACTGTTATTGCATTGGAGAATAATACAATCTGTTGATCAACTTGACATGCATTATATGCAATCTGGATACACTCTAAAACTTAATAAGTTGTGGTAACTTAGAAAAAGTATGCAAACTCGTTGCCTCACAATAAGTAAGTTAACTTAACTTAGAATGGTGAGTATGAACAACTTGTGTATTCTAAGTGTGCTTCAATTAATTTAGAGAAGTACAGCTGACACAAACCTTTTAAGTTTTGTAAACTAAGTTATGTCAACTTATGTAAACTAAGTTATGTAAACTTAAAAGGCATGCTTGCATTGACCTATTTTTTTTTTTATTTGTGTGAACTCAATGAATAAATTAAACCCTACTTAAATATACAAATCACCAGAACTTAACCCTTTTAAATTCTACTAACTCGTAATTTCTAAGGTTTACTATTAAATTAAACAAACTAATTCCTGCTAACTAAGATAATTGTACTACAACAAATCTCTAAACACGTTGTGTAAACTCAAACAATCTCCAAAAATAATGCATTAAAAACACAAATTGATTCAATTGCAATATAACATTTATTTTCAAGTGCCAACAAACAGTGCTTTTTAAGTACTCAAAATCCCTTATCTTAATAAAAACAGCAGTGCACAACACACCAATTGTAAAAATAAAAAATATATAATGACCACTATGAAGAAGAGTACATTGTATTAGAGTAGGTCTTCCTATGAAAACATTCATGTTGCATTTGCATTAAAGTCTTTGCTAAAAAAATGTAGCTGAAGTACACCCTCAAACTGCGTTGTAACATTATATCCAAAAAGGTGCTGTAAATGTGGTATGAGGAAACTAATGCTATGGATGCATATACAGCTAGGAACGTGCATTTATTTTACACCTCATTTCTAATCTAGACTCTTGGTCATGGAATTTAGTGTACAGTATTTTGAACACACCAAATTAAATCTTTTGGTTGCAAGTTTGTGTAAATAGGGGATATGACTTTTCAATAAATGCAAACCAAACAGTTTTTTTGTGTTCAAGTACTTACAAAGCATGTCTTGAAGAAATCCTTGGAGTCGTCGCCAAGAACAATCGGAATGCCTTTGAGGACAACAGAGCGCTGCTCAGTCACGTCTGGTGTCTGATGATAGAGATAAAGAAGATAAAGGTTAAATGACAAACTCACAAGATGAAACATTTTGGCCTTTTCCATCTTTTTGAGGGGTTGTTTTAATTATTTTAGAAGGCTTTTGAAGTAGTACCATATCGTCATCAATGTATCTGACAAAAAGTTGCTAAGTTATATTACTTACCTGCCAGTTGATGCTCTGCAGTTTCTGTCCCACCGATCCTTTCTTTGATTTGAACAGTTGGACGTGAGGTGTGCTGGTCCAGAGCCTCAAAGAAGTCTGCCTCGAGGTTCCGACTGGTAATCCGATTAAATTTGGCAAATACCTGAAAAAGTAGAGAAGGGGGTGGGGTAGGAGATGGAAAATCAGCACATTAGGAAGACATTAGTTTAAATCATAACAATTGTGCAAGCAGGCAACCACTATGGCTTAGATAGAAAGGCAGGGTACACGTCTAGCCCACAACAATATAATATTGTATGCTGAGATTTCAGGCCTCTATAATTATTATAATTGTTTTTGATTTATTGCTGCAACGTTTTGTTTACTAATTGATTAGTCGATCAAAAAATTAGAACAATAATATTTGCCAAATGTTATGATAATGAAAAATGACCAGAACTTACAGGTCCACTGCATCGAAGGTTTTTGATCTGCTTGGCAAATCTGAAAATCAAGAACGACAAACCAATAAAAACAATCAAACATCACGTATACAGCAATTTAGAAACTACAGTGTTGTATTTACCTGATTCAGAATGCAAAACTTGTATTATGAAATAAGTGAAAGTGAGAAGAGGACTAAATTGCATCCATGCTATTGTTGTGATCAAATTCTAGTGATGCTAAAGGTCCCATGTCATGGCCATTTCCACAGATCATAATTCCATTGTTGAGGTCTACTAAAATAGATTTATATTGTGCAATGTTCCAAAATCACATTGGTTTCTATACAGCATCTCTGTATACTACGTGTATTCACTGAATTTCACTCTGATTGGTCGGGACGTTGAGAAGCTCCCAGCTGCAGTGTGCGCTCCGTGGCGGTGTGGTTTTCTGATTGGCGATACACACCTAAACACAGCCAAACTCATCCTGAGCACGCACACACACACACACACACACACACACACACACACACACACACACACACACACACACACACACACACACACACACACACACACACACACACACACACACACACACACACACACCACCACGCACGCACGCACGCACACACACACACACACACACACACACACACACACACACACACACACACACACACACACACACACACACACACACACACACACACACACACACACACACACACACACACACACACACACACACACACACACACACACATGGCTTGATATTGAGTAAGAACAAGGTTGATAAACGCTGTGAGATTCCAACTCGTCTGTCAGCGCTCACGGAGCTCTATGCACGTCAAGGCTCTGGGTGGGGCAACTGGGTGTTCACACATCATAACGGCCAGGAAGAAAAAATTGGAAAATTAGAAATCTCCAACGAGGCGTTTTGGGGAGGTATTTTCTGTGTTAGATTTGTACTCGCTACATGGTGTACTTTAAGGGTTTGTGACTCTGCACACAGTTTACATGCAGAAAAAACCTTCATAACACACAAGGGGACGGGTAAGAACCGGAAAAGCATGACATGGGCCTTTAACATAAAGCTCTTACGCCGCTGCTCATAGAAAAAATACAAACGATCAGAGAGAAATTGTGTAGTGTGTAAAAATACCTTTTACTGCTGTGATCATGGAATGTGTGGAGTTGCCATCATCTGTTAAAGCCTGAATGGGGAAGAATAAAACATTTGAAAGCAGATATTTCTAACAAAAACATAGACATTTAATCGATTATAGCAAAGATTGCAAACATGACAAATCATCACCACATTTTTTTAATATGGCATAGCCTTTAAATCACAAAGACCTGGATATTACAACCATCAAATACATATTATTCAACTGAGTATGCCAGCCAACATCTTCACTATTATAACAGATTATGGTTACATTGAATGTAAACACTATACTCTTTTTAAATGTAGACTAATATCAGTTAGCTTTTAAACTATGCTAATTTAAATCAAGTTTCACCAAATGCACTTTAAACATATGCAGGAGTGAAACAACCATTTCAGTTGGTATCTCCATATGATTATTGTAAAATAAACTATTAAAAGGTAATAGACTACTATTACTGTGTAATACATGATTCAACTGTTTTTGTTGACAATTTCAGGATATATTTGAAAATTGAAATCCATTAATCTGATGCACTTTGAGAGCAACATAAATAGGATATAAATAGTGTGTGCTCATGTAACAATTGTGTGCATTTGTAAACAATTAAAATAGAAAGAAACTGATTGTATAATTATCAACAGTGACTTCAGACGGCAAGAACGTTACATCTCCACCTAGCCTTCACCGGCTACCTGCTTAACGGAAAAACGAGGCCGTTTGGCGTCTACCAGGAGTGGGGGCGAGAACTGCCTTCACTGGTTGAGTTAGAGACTAACGCCAGATGCAGCGTAACCGGGAGCGGGTGCGGGAACACAGCCTTCACCAGCTATCTGCTGAACGGGAAGAGTAGAGTGGTGCTACTACTCGCCGAACAGAAAAAGGGATGTTGCTACATCCGCATTACCGGTAGAGGGAGCGGGAGCGAGAGCACTGCCTTCACCTAGCTGGGTAAAATAAAGAAGCTTAACAGTATACGCAAGACATTAGCCGAGCGGCTGCTGCTAACGATCAAGCGAGATCAAGTCAAATAACACACATGTTTAAGACCAGATAACTAGCTTCTAAAGAAGAGAACAGCACAGAGCCGTAGTTACAGCAGTAACCATGGCCAGGGCTCACACAACATCTAACCGTAGTTACAGTAGTAACTATGGCCAGTACTTACACTGCTTAGAACTGTAGTTACAGTCGTAACTATGGCCAGCACTTACACAGCATAGAGCCGTAGTTACAGTAGTAACTCTGGCCAGTACTTGCACGGCTTGGAACCGTAGTTACAGTAGTAACTATGGCCAGTACTTACATGGCTTAGAACCGTAGTTACAGTAGTAACTATGGCCAGTACTTACACAGCATAGAGCCGTAGTTACGGTATTGTCTATGGCCAATACTTACACGGCTTGGAACCATAGTTACAGTAGTAATTATGGCCAGTACTTACGGCTTAGAACCTTAGTTACTGTGGCCGGTGCCTAAAAGTGTCAGCCAACGGCTGCCCACTAGACAATATAATATTGGGAGGATGACTGGACATATCCAGTGCTAAAGCACCGCCTCTGGCGGTCAGTAGGGACGAAATAGAACGGCTCTCCTTTTGTCTTTTGTCAGTTCGTCTTGTCTCCATGTCGAGTCCATGTCTGTGAACACTAGTGATCTGTTGATCAACCTAGTTGAACCTAGAGATCTTTTGAGAATCCAACCCAGTCTCAGAAAAAAACGTGTAATAACTAGGTTGGTCCACAACGTAGGACGTAGTATTTCTACAAAAACGCCTCTGAAATTGTAAGATCCCTACATTTTTTTTCACCATTCATTCCAATGGCTGGCATCTATGTCACGTGATCTTCACATTTCTGCCTGCAGAAAAAAAAAAACATGGCCGAACTTCGTTTTATTCTCGGTGTAAAATGCCTATTTAAAGTTACTTTGTCTATTAAAATGCGTTTTGATGTCATTTAATGCGAGAAATACGAGTTGTTATTTCAGATTATGTGTGCAGTGGATGTACATGATCTTTAGTTTGCTAGTTATTACGAAGATTACTTCAGGAAATGGTGTCTGGACAACGTTTTCATTGTTACCAAGGTGGTTGCTAGGGACGCTGCTATCGATATTATTTCTGTTATGTTGTGTAACTGTTTAATGGTGTTATCTTTATTGCTACCCCCTTCCCCGTTAAAGTATAGTGTTGGTCCACAGCGCAAACGTATTCGTTTAACAAAATCCGCATCTAAAATGGTGCAGAAACGTTATTTCCCCCTGTGCAATTCCAGTCTCACATCTCACAGCACATCGTCATTAACAAATACCGGAAACAGACCGAAAACACTTTATTCCGAGTGTGCTTGCTTTTCTCTTTGAAAGTCATCACATAACGGCATTGTAATACACGGTTCGGCTGCATTACATATTACATATCTGCTGTAGTTCTCTATTTATAGAGCTCTGATGAGAAGACTTCTAGACAAACATGAGGAACTGCCGCCAACACTGGAAACGTGACGTGGATCATAAATATATCAACAATTAAATAACATCTTACATTTCTTTTCACACAATACGTCTCCTTGCAGTATCAACACTAATTCGGCTGACTTTTATATTTGATCCAATTGGTAGATAGGCTGTATTTACACCATAAAGGTGCACAGCTGATATAAAGGGACACCTAGTGGTTAAAGCATGTTATTGAATTTCATTATTTTTATTATTAGATATTAATAGAATCCCTATAAAGTATGTTCATTACTCGTTATTCTCTACTAATAGTTAATTAAAGACTGTATATAATGACTATTTTGCACATCCCTTTCAAGATTTCAAGATTTTCTAAGGTTTATTGACATCATATAGGCCTACACAACTATGGTGTAGTTATGCAATGAATGAAAAACTTGGGTCGCAGGTTCCTCAACAGTGCATTACAAGACATCTATCAATATTTGTGCATACCTCCAGCGATGTTAACTATGTTGAAGCACTTATTTTAACTGATATTATACATATGTATTATACTCTTATAAGATGTATGTAGATAGTATAAGAAATGTGCAGAATATGACAATTTAATGGTGGAGGTACACATATTGAAAGATGTCTTGTGATGCACTGTTGAGGAACCTGTGACCAAAGTTTTTCATCTCCGACCTTGTCAGGTATTGAACAATCAATAAATAAAGAACACAGAATTGTTAAATATAAAACACAGAATTTGTGTGATTATACTAAATGATTTACAAATAAACACCACTGCATATTTACAACTATACACATGCTGATGTAACGCAAATGTTCCAACTTGGGATCAATAAAGTATATCTTATCTTAAGATGATCGATGGCTACTGCCATATTTGCACAATGTGCCTCTGAACCTTGACAAGTGCATGTTTCAGGCTCATCAATTAACAACAGGTGTCACAGACATAAGACCAGCTGTTAAATAAAGCTCTTCTGACCTTAGCTGGCATGTGGGTATATATATTAATGCTGCCCATTATGGGCACAAGCAATTTTCACCCATTTATTAATTATATGTTTTAAATTTGAGTGTTTCATATCCCCTAAACCTCCAGGGATGTACACAGTTTAATACTGGCAACTTCTTATTATGGGAAATACGAAAACGTCTTTTAAAACTACAACTCCCAGTAGAGACGTGCCATAGAGAACATGTTGCGAAACACAATAGCCAGCATGTGTAGTTCTGGGGACGGGGTGGGGGAGGGGGGGACGCGGGGACGCGGTGGACCCGTTCAAATCCAGTTTTGGACAGTCTGCCGTGGTTCCATCCCATTTCAAGTGCTGTTCGATACTCTGCACACTCTCCAATCACAGAGCTTGAGGACTATCACAGGGTTTGTCAAGCGAAGCGGAGAGAATACTTACTTCCGGGTGTAATATTCTGTAAAGCAAATGAGCTGCTCCGACCCTCGGTCCTGACGAACTCCAACTTGTGTTTATTAATCAAACAAATAAATAAACACAAGGATAATTATGTGTTATTGTTGAGTAAATGGAGAATTTCACAGGGGAAAATAACGTATCTATTGTGGTGATTGACATTATTCACCCACGGATCTATGGGATAGGGTATTGTTCTGCACGGACATTTTAGTGAGCCGGACTTCCTGTCTCCGACGGTCTTCGCTTCCCGGGCATGAAGCTGTTTACGTGTGTTTTGAGATGCTAAATAAAAGTCTAGCTTGTACCTTTGATACCCCGCCTCCCATACTCCCATCTCACGGCACCACACTATGCCACAATTTTAGATGCGGATTTTGTTAAACTAATACGTTTGCACTGTGGACCAACACTATACATTGACGGGGAAGGGGGTAGCAATAAAGATAACACCAAACACAACAGAAATAATATTGAAAGCAGAATCCCTAGCAACCACCTTGGTAACAATGAAAACGTTGTATAGACACAATTTCTTGAAGTAATCTTCGTAATAACTAGCAAACTAAAGATCATGTACATCCACTGCACACATCATCTGAAATAACAACTCATATTTCTCGCATCAAATGACATCAAAAGGCATTTTAATGGCAAAACTAACCTTAAAATAGGCATTTTCCACCGAGAATAAAACGAATGTCGGCCATGTTTTTTTTTTCTGCAGGGAGAAACGTGAAGATCACGTGACATAGACGCCAGCCATTGGAATGAATGGTGAACAAAACCGTAGGGATCTTACAATTTCAGAGGCGTTTTTGTAGAAATACTACGTCCTACGTTGTGGACCAACGTAGTTATTACACGTTTTTTTATGAGACTGGGTTGGAGAATCCTAGTAGAACCTAGTGATCTTTTGTTTTGTTTTATAAATAAAAGATATTTTTGAAGTCAACCGAATCGTGCATCTGAGTTCTTGTGAGTCCTTCATGTCAAGGAGTGTGCTGCACACGGAATGTAATGTATGAGTGGGTTGCTTTTCTTGAGATGAGCTTGCAGCCCATTATATTTTCATGACATGTTGGATGCGTTGTCATGAGCCTGGCCACGGCAGTTTGAGAGATCCAGCCCCATATCAATGACCATCTTCATCACGCAGTCAGCCAGACTTGACCCAGTGTGACTGTGAATGGGTTCAAATCCAATAAATCTCTCAATGACTTTTCCTTTTCACTCACAAATCGGAAAACGAAAGTTAATTGGTCGACGTGAGACATGTCAGGTGTAGAATCTACGATGACAGAGAAATACCTTGCTCGCTGTAGTTCTGTTGCTATTGCTTCCTTTGTTCTGTCACCCATCAAACCAATAAACTCCTCACAGATAGTTGATGACAAGTATGAAGTCCTACCACGTCCCTTCTGGCCAAACTTCTGCAAATGATCCTTTAAAAATGGATCAAACTGCGCGAGCAGCTCCAGGATTCCCAGGTAGTTCCCGTTATGTGCGGATTCTAAAAGTTCGTCATTTCCCCGGAAAGGAAGCCCCCTCTCACTCAAGAATGTAATCACCGCAACTACACGTCTCAATACATCCTTCCAGTACTGACTTTCTGTGTCGACCTGCATCCCTAGAGAAGCATCCACAGTGCCCATGAGTTTAGTGCGATGCATAAGTGAAAGTATGCATTTTCTGTGCTCACCACTCGTCTCATGTTCCGTTATCCTCTCGGGATGCTTCCAATCACTAAAGCCGAGAACAAATGCATTACTGTGGCTGTGAGTGGATACAAGTTTGCAGGCAAAACAATAAATTGCTCCGGTAGATGGAGAATAAATAATCCAATCGCGTTGAACGATTTCTCCATTGTGAAGCTGTCTGGTCAGCATATCATTGGTCAGTGAGCGTGTCCGGCCGCTAGCATCGGTCTCCCTCCGAGATGCTGGATACTTCGTTGCCCGATTATGAAAGTATGAAACCTCTTTCATCAAAGTCTCCTCCCGGACATTTCCAGCAATTAATCTCCATTGTGCAGGGTCCTGAGAGACACAGGGAACTTCCGATGAACTCAAACCTTCACCCTGCTCTGTGACGTCCTCGTCAGGCTCGTCTTCATCTTTTTCCTCCTCTTTTACCCGCTGCTGCGTGAGCATGCTAGGTTCAAGGCTAACATTGTTCACTAGCTCAACAACATCCTCCGTGACCGCCGCCACTGTTCCTTGTGGTAGTTGCTGGCCTATTTCGTCACATTTTTGAAAAAGCTATTTATTGTTGGCACATGTTTTAATGCAGCCGCCACTCTCTCTTCTACCGCTGGGCGTTTTGCTACCGGCACCATCCATATTTTCTGCTCACGTGACAAAATGTGACATGAGTGAGGGTGGGGCTGTGATTCGGCTATACACCGCCGCCGCGTAGTAATAAAGTTGAGCGCATACATAGTGAGACCTACAGTACAGAGATGGTTTAGAAAATATATTAATTTGACCCTATAGAAAAGCTGTGGCGGCTGGTGGAAAATATTTTTGGTGGGGCTGTTGATATAGTGAGTAAAACCTTTTTTTTTGGGAGAAATTACCCCTTCAATTAGGACTTCTGGTGATGTAATGGCGCGTTTCCAGTGCAGCGCGGAGCTCGCTTTAAGCATGCCGAGCCGTGCGGGGCCCGTTTTTGGTTGCGTTTCCACTTGGCCTAGTACCGGCTAGCGGGTCCTAATTCACAGTTTTTCTGGCCCCATAAAATCGTGGTTCTAGGGCCAGAAACAACCAGGCTGAGTCGGGCTGAGTATGCTAAACAAGAGATCCAGCATAACAGGCATCAACACAACAACCACTTCGGAGTAGCAGCCTGGAGCTAATGAAGCTAACGGGGCTAGCAAAGAGACCACTGACTTCCGTTACATTAGAATGACATCCGTTACATTAGCATGACTTCCGTTACAGCAAGAATCCCCTCACACACACATAGGTGAAACACATGCACATTCCCTACTGAGAACCTTTCAGTAAAATGTTTTTCAGGAGTGTGTGTGTGAGGTTAATTTTCAGTATTGTGTGTGTGAGGTGTTCAGTAGTGAACGTGAGATGATTTCAGTAGTGAATGTGAGAGGATTTCAGTAGTGTGTGTGTGAGGCTTAATTTTCAGTAGTGTGTGTGTGAGGTGTTCAGTAGTGAATGTGAGAGGATTTCAGTAGTGTGTGTGTGAGGCTTAATTTTCAGTAGTGTGTGTGTGAGGTGTTCAGTAGTGAATGTGAGAGGATTTCAGTAGTGTGTGTGTGAGGCTTAATTTTCAGTAGTGTGTGTGTGAGGTGTTCAGTAGTGAATGTGAGAGTATTTCAGTAGTGTGTGTGGAAGGCCAGATGTGTTCAGTAGTGTGTGTGTGAGGTGTTCAGTAGTGAACGTGAGAGTATTTCAGTAGTGTGTGTGCAAGGCCAGATGTTTTCAGTAGTGTGTGTGCGAGGTGAGTTTGAATTTTGGCCTACACGGCCCCTCATACAGATCTGCATTTGATGAAGATCTGGAGTTTCTGCAACTCTGCTCACGGCGAAACTGAAAAAAGCCCCTCAACGTGGTGTTGTAGAATTGTGAATGATTCTGAATACCAATCGAACTCGGGAAAGTAGAACAAGACTATCAAAACTGAAAAGTTTGTATTTGGACAGTATATTGCAATGATGGTGTTATAAATAAAACTTGATTTGATTTGAATGTTCTTGGAAGAATGGATCAGAATACTTTAATCTATCCAGAGGAGGAATTAGGTTTCCTCATAGTCAGTAGCGTGGCGTGGGGAAAAAATTAGGGGAAGCCAATAATACGTCCTTTCTTTTGGGTCGGGGGTGTGGTGGTCAATGTAATAACGTAATCAGGTGAGTGATTACAGCACCCGGTATCATTTTACACACATTTGTATCATACAGATGCAGGACTTACAGACGCCTGTTATCTAACCGACAGGTCCGCACGCACTCTCCAGCCCAAACTCTAATAAGCATTCATTCACAAACTAAATCATGAGACCTTTAACGTTTTACGTCTGATTCGCTCCTTTTGGAGCACTTGCTTCAGTTGCTTGCTACTTTCTAACGGCGGTGAGAGTGATGCAGTGACGCTATCTATCTTCTATCGATTAGATTTATGATTAGAAAATTATAAAAGTAGGGTAGACATGTGGATATTATCCGACTGAACAAAACGTGCATTTATCTAACAGGTTCGTTTTCCACTGACCTTATTTCGAGCTATTTTCCTAAATCCTATGGAGAAATCCCATTGCTTTCTGTAGAGGGAAACCGAGCGCAGCTTACGCGTCACTGCAACTCTAAGTTGATGTGATTTGATTGGATTGTGAGGCAAGGGAAGCCAGCCGCCTCTGGCTTCCCTTGGCATGGCCCTGACCAATCACAGGTTGGCAGGGGCATCACGTGGGCCTCATCTGATTGTTCAATCCCTCCATTTGTTTTCACCAAGGGAAGCCAGATTCGGCTGGCCTCCTCTCGCAACAGTGAGTGCAATCTACTGTTTCACCATAACATCTAGAGGGGCGCTGTTTGTTTCACTCTTTGTAAAATACTCAATGAGAATGGGGGAGAGACGGGCCGGCAGCAACACACAGCAAAGGAGAATTATCGAAACAAAACAAAGTGTTTTTATTTATTTATTTAAATTATAACTACAATCCGAAAAAACAGGGGAAGCCTGGCTTCCCTTGGCCTCCGGGAGAAAACGCCACTGCTCATAATTGCTTCAATTCAGAAGGACATAAACAAAACATTTATTAAATTAAATGTAATCAAAATATTTAAATTAAAATAAGAAGTACAAAATAAAAATGTGCACATTCAACTGAAATAATAACATGTTAATTACGATAAATACAGTTGTATATTAGTATTAATAAGATATTGATGCTTAATTGCATAGTTATATATAACTAAAACTATACTAAATAAACAGGGGTCAAAAAGCTCCATTGTTGGCCAAAAACTAGAAGACCAAAACACACTGGAGTTTATTTCAACTCAATCCCACACTGTCCTGCTGGAAGAAATACTCACTAGCCCCCCAGATTGCATTAAGGGTGGGGTAGGTACATTTCAGAAACCGGCTCGAGTGCACTAAAATTTGAAAGTACACAGCCGAAAAGAATCCGCCCCTTCCTTCAGACTTCCTTACAGAGCACCTCCTCCAACACACATGAACGCGCACATGGCGTCAGCAGACTGGTGAAAGTGGCCGTCTGTTGCTGGCGAGTCATTGAAGTACTGCTGCAATGCACGCCCAATGACGGCACGCCCAATGAGGGCACGAGATACATTTGTGCGTGCACGAGATGGAAGGCTGACAGAGAGGGCGGCAATCCAATCCGTTTAGCTGGCCCGGCATTTTACAGTACAGTATTACGGCTTCCACAGATGAAATTTTTGTATGGATTTTTTGTCAAAGCACTTAAGATATTCATTGCTATCGGGATGTTAAGAGCATTCCATGGAATATAACAAAGTGTATCTCGAGCCGGTTTCTGAAACTTACCTACCCCACCTTTAAGGAAATAACTGAACCTTTATTAGTTAAACTCTATAGTTATGGATTTTAAAGATTTACGACAAATGAATTAGAAGTGAGTGCCATAGACAGGTTGGGAAGACTAGAAGTATTGAAAGTAGACTCATATATTGTTGGTTTTGGTCTTTCATAGGATTTGTTGACAATAAAAGTATAAAATAAAGAGTTATTTCTGAGGGCATTGATATACTTTGAACAAAACCAGAATTGTATTTATAATGAGTTCAAGACCCTGGTACTCGAGTGTAGTTTCCACCAAAATGTACTTATTTTGGAAGAGTGGCTGAATAACATGTAAAAGGAAATCAAACTGCAGGCACACACACCTCATACACTGCCAGGTCGATGCCAGCGTAGGGGATGATGCCCAGTGTGTTTGGCAGGTAGCCTCTGTAGAACGCCCGGACCCCCTCCCTCTTCAGGATCTGTCTGGCACAGTCAGCCATCCCCGAGTACTGTCCCGTCTTCCTCAAAGTCAGACGCGTCTTCAGAACCTATCACCAGAGCGGGAGAGACACGTTAAAGAGGGAGGGAGAGGAATGATAGGAGCAAGAGAGTAATCTTCAATCGGACAAGGAGATATATCTACATGTTTCTGTTCTTTCATAGACAAAGAAAAAATGAAGATTTTCCATTGTCCATCCGCTCATTGAGAGAATGAGTAGGGAGCCGATGGTCAGAATGCTACACTTAAAGCAGCTCCAGACATCCTTACTCAGTTTTAAACTTCAGAAAGGAGCGAGAGATTTCAAATTGGCCATCCAACCTCATTTCATGAATCTTCCAATTACACATTTCAAACTGACCTCCAGCGGGTAGATGATGGTCTGGGCGGTGGCTCCTGCCAGAGAGCCAGCGATGAACCTCTCATGAACCCTCAAACCCCCCCCCTCTTTCCTTCCTCGAATCATCCACTTGATCTAGAGTAGAGAACGAACAGGAGGGTATCAGCCATGGGAGATGTTAGGGTCTCTCCGTCTAAGGCCATTAGGAATTACCCTAAACAGCCATTTCTATTTCACGTTCCAAGCTACTTACAAAAGTGTACACTGCCCGTCCAAAACAAGTCACCAGCTTGATTTAACTAAGCAAACCAGTAAGAGCCTTCCATTGGATAATTACTGCAGTGTGTGTCATGTCTCGGAACTTATTATGAAAGTGTATTCTCTATATTAGTGTTGTCATGTCCCTTTGTTCTGTGCCCTCTGTCTTATTGTGAAAAGTAATTCTCCCTCTCGTTTCAGGACGCCATGCTCCCCGCCCCTATGTGTCTCCTGTGTTCGTGATTGGTTACCCCGCCCTGATTGTTTCCACCTGTGTCCCTCACCTTGTGGATATATTGTTTTAGTCCCCACCTGTCCAGTGCCAGTTCGTTATCATTCATGACAACATTCAAGCCTGCTTCATGGTCGTATTCCATTTTCATGCTCCTGATGATTGCTATTAGTTTTTCCTCGAAAGAGTGATTTTGTGTTTCCTTGTTTTGTTACTGTGCGAAATCCAGTAAGGTCTTTATTTTTGAAAACCACCTGAGTCTGAGTTGTGCATCTGAGTTCATGCATCTGAATTCACTCCTTGACAGTGTGTTTTAGCTGGCAACAAGTTATCTAATCCGAGCTGTGCTTAGCTTCTCACTTATTAAACAACCCTGTTGGAAGACATAACCTGTGCAAAGGTTGTTAGTTATTTTCAGAAGGGTCAAAGGATTGGCCAGCATCAAGCAAAGACAACAACTAAGGGGATTGGAACTAGTAAAAGGAGTTAAGAACTGTCAGACGTTTTAGCATTATTGAAACCAAATCAATGAATCCAGTGTTACCCTGTTCCAGAGTGATGGGCGCATCAGGGTAAGAAGAGAGGCAGATGAAGTGATGTATCCATCATGCCTAGTGCCTACCATACGAGCTTGTGGGGGCAGTGTTATGGTCTGGGTTGCTGCAGTTGGCCAGGTCTAGGTTCAGCTATGTTCCAGAGAGGTCAGCTGACTACCTGAATATACTGAATGACCAGGTCTAACATCAATGGAGTTGTACTTCCCTGATGGCACGGGCATATGCCAAGATGACATGCCAGGCTTCATGGGCTCACATTGTGAATGAGGGGTTCAGGGAGCGGTGCGACTCTCCCATCATCAGTACAAGATCTTGGCGGAAAATGAATGCAACTTTGGACAGAAATACATGTTGTGACATAGCAGAAGCTTATCGATCAATGCCACGGCGACTATGCGCCATACTCAAAGCTAAAAGTGGTCCATTAAATATTAGAGTTTGAAACTTTTATTTGGATGGGCAGTGTATTTACAGTGTTAAGAATTTATATTTTTGTTTTGTTTTAATATAGATTGGTAGCATTTGTATTGACTATTTGGAAGCACTGACCTGTTCATAGGCCATGAACTTAATGGCAGATTCCGGGGCGATCTTGAGGACATTGATGCCATTTCCCCTCCACAGTGAGGAGACCCCCCCCTCTCGGACCATCCCCCTCAGGCCAGACCACAGGTTAAACCCTCGAGACGTAGAGCCGTGCACCTGAACACACACATACTGCCAGGTCAATCTTCTCTATCAGTGAGTTCATATTGATGTATAGCACTTTGAATTGCCTCGGTGTCTGAAAATGTACTATATAAATAAACTAACCTTTTTTCTTTTCTTTTTTTTAACAATATTTGTATTATTATATTATTATATTTTAAGTTTTCAAATACGGACGTTACACATACATACAATAACGAACATTACACATACAGTACATGGTCAGTCTAGGTGGCAGATACAGTCAGTACACAGATGACACAGGACACACGTCTGAGAGAATACGACGTGGGCGACTACACTGTAGAATCGTATTCCCGTTGCCCCGTCCCCGCCCGGTCTTTGCTGTTATTAATCATTACAAACATTATTATTCAGAAACTCCATGAAGCTCCCCAGAAAGCTTTCCTTTAGTAATGTCTGTTAGTTTTTCTAAAGCGACACATGCTGACAGATCCTTCATATATGTATTCATACTAGGTTTGTTCACATGTTTCCATTCTATAGCTTGTAAAAGACAGAAGTCTATAAGCGCACGCTCACTCTTCTTAGAAGTCTTTTGGACAAATACCCAGGATGCACAACTTTGGCTGACAAGGGATTTTCAGCTTTGTTATCTGGTTAATCGTGTTAAGAGCCTCCTTCCAAAACCGATGGACCACATTACATTCCCACAAACAGTGACGAGTGATCCTTTAGCATCGTTACATTAAAGCAGGTGTCCGGGGTATTGGGATTAAAGTGATGTCGTTTTGATGGCGTTATATATGTTCTTAAAATCCAAATGTATTGTATCAACTTAAGCCGTGTGTTGATTGTTTGTGTTTGAGCCTTCAGGCACTTCATACCTTGTAAATCAAGCCTCCAGCTTTTAGTTTATCTTCTGAAGATGCAGGTGACGTGTCTACAAAGCTCTGATAGAGCAGCGACAGCTGGCCTCTACCAACCTACGTGTTTAACTGTAATGTCTTCCAACATTGAGAGAGGTGGCTGAGTAAGTGAGCGGTTTTGAGATACAGAGATAAATTGTCTTATTTGTAAAAACTTAAAGAAGTGCTTCGCGCGCCACATAGCAAGACAGCGCGCGCACAGGACAGAGGAGATGAGACGTGGCTTCTTCCTCCGACCTGTGAGGAGGGGGGAATAAGCCAGCCAGGGTGATCACTCTTGACCTAAAATAGTTGTGATGACCTTAGGCATGAAGCCGGGTTAGGGCGTAAAACAGCTGAACTGCATCTCCTTGGATCCGGAGCGCTGACGGAGACACAGAGAGAGCAGACAATCACTCACCCTTTTCTCTGATAGAGCCACAAGCAGTACTACTTTGGCTGAACACAGTTTAAGGGGAACCTGATCAGGTTCAAATGGGGCTTTGCTTTAGTGCGCGTAACACCAAAGCCAAATCCCACTGAGGTGCCAGTGTGCGTGACACAGGTCTGAGTCTCCATACTCCTCGCATACAACGGCTGCTGCGCTCTGCGAGCCCCTCGGTTCAATTCGCCGGGAATATACATTGCTCTGATGGAGAGCAACGTGTGTGCGCGCCCAGAACAGCAGCCGCCTGGCTGCGCTCAGAAGCTGCGCAGATCGTACTGCTCCCTGGCGATTGAGGCTGCTTCCATAGCCGTGGCCTGTTGTCTGTGCAAATCAACACATGTGTGATTGTACAGCAACGGGGCGACTCCCCCGTTCTTTTCTGAGATTTAGAAAAATAGCGGGAGTAAAAACCGCGTAAGACACTGTTCCTGGGATGACAGGAGTGTTTCTTGTATCCCATGGAACTGCTGGGGGGAGAGGCTACTCTATGATGTGCCGTAGTGGTCGTCATGGTGACGAGCCACGCCCTCGCCGCCGCCGCCCGTGAGGCAAAAGGGCTGCGAGGGAGTTTCCACACGCTGCATTTCACTCCGTCTCTCATCATGAGGCGCGTACACGCCCAGAGGATGAGAGGTGTGTGTATGCTGTCCACACGAGGCGTTATAACGGTGCTCGTGGATTTATTATGACCGTGTGTAGGAGGCATATCTGGGACAGAGGAATGCCGCGAGCTCTGCAGTTTATAAACCAATAGGTTAAACTGCAGGCTTCTGCAGCGAATGAACCACCTCTGGAGTGTCCCCCTGTTGGAAGAGACCCAGGGGGATCACCACGTGACCAGCTGACGCCAACGCCGAGCAGCTGCGTCACGGAGAGGGCTGTGTGGGTTGTGACACGCCGGAGGAGAGCTGTCAGTTCCTCCACTCGCTGCCGCGAGAGCCGCGCTCTGCTGGCTGAGTTTAATTCCACTCCAGATAACGATTGTCTGAGAGGGAAGAGGACAGCTCTTCTTCCAATTCATTATGAAACCCAGGCTTTGACAGATGCGATACGAGATGTACCGTCTGTAAAGCGACTTCCTCCCTGGAGCGAGCCCGCAAATAGCAGGTCGTCCAGAGGAAACCACACTCTCATCCCTCCTCTGTGTAGCGGCTCCAGCCTTCTCTATACAAAAATGGGAGGAGCCAGGAAATATCCGAACGGCAGACGATTGTCTGGTCTGATATTCCCTGAAATGAGAAACGAAGGAATTTCCTGTGTTTCGGGATGAGGGTACGTGGAAGTATGCATCCTTCAGGTGGAAGTATGCATCCTTCAGGTGGAAGTGTGCATCCTTCAGGTGGAAGTATGCATCCTTCAGGTGGAAGTGAACCAGTCGTCCTGGTGAACACATTCCAGCACCTGTTTGATCGTCAGCATGTGGAATACTGACAGATCGAGGATTCCTCATTGCCCCAGTCTTTTTCGGGATTAGAGAAATAACGGGAGTGAAAACCCCTGATTTTCCTCCCTTTGAGGAACCCTGGAGATATCCTGTTTCAACAAGAGTTCCAGCGGCTCGGATTGGAGCGCAAGACATAGCTTCTGGGAGGACAGTGTGTTTCCTGTATCCCATTGAACTGTGGGGGGGGAGAGGCGAACTGCAGGACGTACCCTCTGCTGATCAGCCTGCTCATCCATCTGTCCATCAGACCCGCGCGCTGCCACCCTGAGAAAAACTCTGAGAGCGGGCGCACGTGCTCGAGATGTGTTTTTGGTCGTCATGGTGACGAGCCACGCCAGAGCCCCTGCCGCCGCTGCCCGCGAGGCAACCCAAGGCGGGGGCCTCCACACGCTGCGTCTCACTCCGACTCTCATCATGAGGCGCGTACACGCTCAGGGGATGGATGGAGGTGTGTGCAGTGCTGCCCACATGAAGCGTTATAACGGCGCTCATGGGTTTATTACACAATGGCGACAGATCATTCACCATCAAGTTAGTTCAAAAGTTTACAGTCAAAATATTCTGCTGCTTTCCCAAGCCTTTTGACTTTCTTTTCTCATCTTAATACAAATTCATTCACAACTACTTACATCTGATATTTAACTCATTCAGGCTACTTTCAGCTGCAGAAAACATTCAACTATTACATTATTCAGCTATTTCAGGACATCAAGGCTATACACGTTGTTGTTTATACCTTTTTAAAAACTTTTCCTTTAAACATTAAGCTTTTTCTGCATTTTTTTTAGCTAAAAGCAGCTACCATTCAGCTAATAACATATTCAGCTTTTTCTGCATGTTCAGCTAAATTCAGCCATAAATGTTCACAGTTTACAGCATTCGCACGCATTTTCTGCAGGAAATGCATTTTCTATTTCTGTAATTCCCAAACAAATGATAGAAATGTTAACAAAGGGAATGAATAAAACAAAACACTTCTTTAAAATATTTCCACTTTAACTTGTCGATGTTTTTCATTCACGAGGCAGCAAGTTTAAAAGCTCTTAAAATAAAATGTATTCATAAGTAAACATCACGTTTAGCTGCCATTGTTAGGATCTAAAATGTGGATTATGAATTTGTTTTATATCTAATGAAAATTATATAAAATGTGAATTTGGGAGTGTAAAGGCATAACTTAGATTTAACCGTTCAAGGACAGCACTTATTCTCAACAGTATCAATAACAGAAAACACACTTCTTCAACAGCGTTATACAATAAATGGAAACAGATATACCAGTGTATAGCCTACATAAACATTATTACTGCTAAATACTGCAAAGACAACACTTTACTTTGACAGTGTACGTATATATAGCAGATCCTTTTACAGTAACAAGTCATATACTGTAGGCCATTCTTTATGGTAATCTCACCAGGAGCTTTCACAGAACTGTTCAGTCTCTGGGCCTCTCCTGGATCTTGTTCAGGAACGCGTGTACATCCGTAGGAGAAGTGAAGAGGCGAGAGTTGCCGTCATGTGTCACTCGGAAAGAGGATGGATATTGTATTCCATACCGCAGACCTATGTCTCTGCACCTCGTTTTAACTCCATCGTAGGCTCTGCGCTTTGTATCCGTCTTTGGTTTTGTCCTTGTAGTTTAAGAACTGAATCAGAAGTGCTCGAGGCGGTGCGTTTGGCTTCGGTCTGCCAGATGGAACTCTGTGCGCCCTTTCAATAGCGAGCGGTGCTGCAAACGATCCGGCACCCAGAATTTTAGGGATCCATTTTTCCAGAAAGGTGCATGCATGCTTCCTTTCAGCGTTTTCGGCAAGCCTATCGGTCGCACATTAGATCTGCGGCTACGATTTTCCAGATCTCCCATTTTCGCCTCCAAACTTTCCACCTGTTGTCTCAGATGTTTCGTTGTTTTATTCAGCACTGAGGCATCGCCTTCCCCCGCTCCAAGCCGCTCCTCAGCCTCCGTTAATCGGCCAGAGTATTGTTTTAGTTGGCCTTCGATAGATTGAGTGTATCACCGTATTACATTTTGATGCAAAGTCTTCCTTCAGCTCTTTCTTTAAGTTGTTGATTGCACTCAGGATTCCACCTGAGGATGTATCCTGCTGCGACAGCTCTTCTCCCGCCTCGTGTTCCATGTCGGGAGCAAGGCCAGGTTGAGACAGCGGTGGCCAATCTTCTTCGGATGAAGTTTCCAAAACGTTGTCCTTTCTAGTTGTTTTCTTGCGTGGAGGCATTAGTAGCACCGTTATGATTGTGTAAATTGCGTTTTCCTTTGACCTCCCGCGTTCCAAATAGTTAATTTACAATATTAGGGCAGAGCGACGACTGAACTACGTCTGATCAACACCGCGCCATAACCGGAAGAAATAAACTAACCTTAACCTTAACGGTGTGTACATCCAACCCCCCAGTGCTGTTGGATAGAGTGAGCTTGGTGGAACTTTCTACAACATTGCTTTCACTAACATTTAGTATCTGACATCTTGTTTCCACAGGAATACAAAATATTGGTGTCCAACTGGTTCCTCCTAAAGGAATAATTCATATATATTCTCACTGTGATGAAATGCAGCTTCAGAAGTATCAATTAACTAAAAGGTGCTAATCTTGGAATCTATCATTACAATCTCATAGAATAAACTAAACCATGCAAGAGATGTAGAATACAAACAATTGTTTATTTTATACTTCTTGTCAGTTAAAGGATTTTCCTATTGCTATTTTCTGATCAAATACATTGCTCACACAATGCGCAACAGTTCCTAAACCCTGGTCTTTACCTGCAGGTAGACCTTCAGGCGGTCCAGAGGAGCGGTTCCTGTCCGGGACACCGCCCCCGCCATCGCCCCGGCAACCAACTGCCTCCACACCAGACCGGACCGCCGCTCCTTCTCCGAGAACTCATCCGGTACTGTCAGATGTTCCCCGATGTCATACATCTATAATTAATAAAGGGCCCATCTGTATTTATCTCCAGGAGGGGGGTATCCTCAAAGGGATATTTTGGGGTTATCTTATTTTAATTGAAGGGTATGCTATATTTAGATTGTATTAACTGCTTTACCTTGCCATACGACGGCCCTTTTTTAGACGGGGCGCTGAAGACGCTATATCCATCTATTCTGTCTTTAAAGCCTCTAGCAATGCAAACAGTTTTTATTTTACCTTATGGAACACAAAGGTTAACTGGCCAACACACTCTCACTCCCTAAGCGTCCAATAGCGACGTTTGGTCAGTGTCCGTGGCGTCCAGTTGTGACGCTCCTAGGCTCCTTCAGCGTCATAAAGGGACGCAAATAGCTTTCAACTGATTGCAATGTATTCCCATCTGCGTCGGGATTTGACACTCATGGAAGCACGGCATTCGTTTGTGTCGGCTGCCCTTAAAGGCAATGTGAGCGTCCATTCCCATTGGATAACGGAGAATTGTACACCCGGATGTAAGTATTCCCCTTACTGTCGATTGATTTTACAATGATATCTGCACTACTCATCGACTAAAAAACACCAGATTATCCTTGTTAATTACACAACATTGATTGGCTTAAATTGTGTGCAATGCTTTTGTATTTTTCGCCTTCGATTCGGAGAAACAAATATTTGTTCTGATGGCAGAAGACACTACACTACCCAGAATCCCCAGCTATCGTTTGGACTACACCATGTGCTCTGTTTGACAAACCCGTGATAGTCCTCAAGCTCTGTGATTGGAGAGTGTGCTCCGAGGGTTAAGCCGATTCTCGAACAGCACTTGAAATGGGATGGAACCACGGCAGACTGTCCAAAACTGGATTTGAACGGGTCCACCGCGTCCCCCCCTCCCCCACCCCGTCCCCAGAACTACACATGCTAGCTATTCTGTTTCGCAACATGTTCTCTATGGCACGTCTCTACTGGGAGTTGTAGTTTTAAAAGACGTTTTCGTATTTCCCATAATAAGAAGTTGCCAGTATTAAACTGTGTACATCCCTGGAGGTTTAGGGGACAGGAAACACTCACATTTAAAACATATAATTAATAAATGGGTGAAAATTGCTTGTGCCCATTATGGGCAGTATTAATATATACCCACATGCCAGCTATGGTCAGAAGAGCTTTATTTAACAGCTGGTCTTATGTGTGTGACCCCTGTGATAACATTACATTACATTAATTGATAAGCCTGAAACATGCACTTGTCAAGGTTCAGAGGCACATTTTGCAAATATGGCAGTAGCCATCGATCAGCTTAAGATAAGATATACTTTATTGATCCCAAGTTGGAACATTTGCGTTACATCAGCATGTGTAACAGTTAAATATGCAGTTGTGTTTATTTGAAAATCATTTAGTATAATCACACAAATTCTGTGTTTTATATTCAACAATTCTTTGTTCTTTATTTATTGATTGTTCAATACCTGACAAGGCCGGAGATGAAATATCTACATACATCTTATAAGAGTATAATACATTATGTATAATATCAGTTAAAATAAGTGCTTCAACATAGTTAACATCGCTGGAGGTATGCACAAATATTGATAGATGTCTTGTAATGCACTGTTGAGGAACCTGCGACCCAAGTTTTTCATTCAGTGCAGAACTACACCATAGTTGTGTAGGCCTATATGATATATCAATAAACCTTAGAACATCTTGAAATCTTGAAAGGGATGTGCAAAATAGTCATTATATACAGTCTTTAATTAACTATTAGTAGAGAATAACGAGTAATGAATATACTTTATAGGGATCGTATTAATATCTAATAATAAAAATAATGAAATTCAATAACATGCTTTAACCACCAGTTGTCGCTTTATATCAGCTGTGCACCTTGATGGTGTAAATACAGCCTATCTACCAATTGGATCAAATATAAAAGTCAGCCGAATTAGTGTTGATACTGCAAGGAGACGTATTGTGTGAAAAGAAATGTAAGATGTTGTTTAATGGCTGATATATTTATGATCCACGTCACGTTTTCAGTTCCTCATGTTTGTCTAGAGGTCTTCTCATCAGAGCTCTATAAATACAGAACTACGGCAGATATGTAATATGTAATGCAGCCGAACCGTGTATTACAATGCCGTTATGTGATGACTTTCAAAGAGAAAAGCAAGCACACTCGGAATAAAGTATTATTATTATTTTTTTTAAATGTTTTCGGTCTGTTTCCGGTATTTGTTAATGACGATGTGCTGTGAGATGTGAGACTGGAATTGCACAGGGGAAAATAACGTAGGCTATCTTTAGATGCGGATTTTGTTAAACTAATATGTTTAGGCTGTGGACCAACACTATACATTGACGGGGAAGGGGGTAGCAATAAAGACAACACCATTAAACAGTTACACAACATAACAGAAATAATATCGATAGCAGCGTCCCTAGCAACCACCTTGGTAACAATGAAAACGTCGCGATTTCCTGAAGTAATCTTCGTAATAACTAGCAAACTAAAGATCATGTACATCCACTGCACACATAATCTGAAATAACAACTCATATTTCTCGCATCAAATGACATCAAAACGCATTTTAATGGCAAACTAACTTTAAAATAGGCATTTTCCACCTAGAATAAAACGAAGTTCGGCCATGTTTTCTTTTTCTGCAGGGAGAAATTTGAAGATCATGTGACATAGACGCCAGCCATCGGAATGAATGGTGAAAAAAACGGGGTTTGTCAAACAGAGCACATGGTGTAGTCCAAACGATAGCTGGGGATTCTGGGTAGTGTAGTGTCTTCTGCCATCCTTTACTTAAAAATATTTGTTTCTCCGAATCGAAGGGGAAAAATACAAAAGCATTGCACACAATTTAAGCCAATCAATGTTGTGTAATCAACAAGGATAATCTGGTGTTTTTTAGTCGATGGGTAGTGCAGATATCACTGTAAAATCAATCGACAGTAAGGGGAATACTTACATCCGGGTGTACAATTCTCCGTTATCCAATGGGAATGGACGCTCACATTGCCTTTAAGGGCAGCCGACATAAACGAATGCCGTGCTTCCATGAGCGTCAAATCCCGACGCAGATGGAATACATTGCAATCAGTTGAAAGCTATTTGCGTCCCTTTATGACGCTGAAGGAGCCTAGGAGCGTCACAATTGGACGCCACGGACACTGACCAAACGTCGCTATTGGACGCTTAGGGAGTGAGAGTGTGTTGAACTGGCAGCTGCCTCAATCTGTTACTTTTTTTAAGTCTTTGGGCTAATTTGGTGAAATAAGAAGTCCCCCACGTCACATAACTAACTAACGTACTGCAAGGTAAAGTGACTGTTTTCTCCCAATAGGGATGGTGGCTTTGGCTCCACTTTCTGGTGTTGAGGTGAACATATTCTAAATATAGGATAGCAACTGTGACACACTATAGGTACTATTCTGTCTGTAGATAAGTATCTCATTCAACCCCACTTCACAACATCCAAACTATCCCTTTGAGCCATGCTTATTGTGAAACGTTCCCTAAAATAAAACATTACATTATAGAGTTTCAACTTGTGCACATGCTGCATCACTGCAGAGCACACTACATGTACAGATGTTAGTAGAAACAACAGAATGGGAGGGATGAAACCCTCAGCACACAGTGACATGTGTACTCTGCTTTTAACCCATGCTAGTACTAGGAGCAGTGGGCAGCTATTGTACAGCGCCCGGGGAGCAATGGGAGTGAGGGGGGAAGGGGGTTGTCCGGTGCCTTGCTCAAGGGCACCACGGCAGGGCAGGAGGTGAACTGGGACCTCTCCAAGTTGCAGTCCACACTCCATATTTATGTCTGGTCGGGGACTTGAACCGGCGACCCTACGGCTCTCAGTCCAAGCCTCTACTGACTGAGCCACTGCCGGACTGATTATGAAGTGCATCATGACTGAAAGCTGGTCACTCACATGGGAGTGTTTCCAGTAGTGGACAATCTCCTCCATGTTGTGGAAAGGGTTGAACAGGAAGTGATCTCGCCATTCATTCCAGTTAATAGTCATGGTGCCGTCCCTGTCCATACTGTGTGGGAGAGACAGAGTGAGACCGGAGAGTTACAACTCATACAGGGCCGTCAGCAGAACACTCACACACTCATTATTCTGCTCCTCAAACGGAAACATGCCCCCTCAGATGGTACTGGTACTGGAGACTCTTGTTCTCCTCGTTCCCACTGCTATCATTCCATTTGCAATATAAACCCCACACACACACACACACACACACACACACACACACACACACACACACACACACACACACACACACACACACACACACACACACACACACACACACACACACACACACACACACACACACACACACACACACACACACACACACACACACACACACACACACACACACACACACACACACACACACACACACACACACACGAATGCAGTGTCTAATCAGGAAAAAACATGTCAGCGATCTCAGATATTGAGCACCTTTGTGTTTACCAGGTTTTTATTAACCACACACAGACATTTTCTTTAGATATACAGTCTATGTATAGAACACATCAAACATCATTATTAAAGATAAGACAGAAAGTTATGGGTGATTTTTGAGCAGTTTAAGATGGCTCTGATATGAACTTGTTTCTTTCTCACTGTGTACCTCTGCAGTATCCTGGAGGCCTGCTCCATGCTGACCTCCACACCCAGCCTGTGCAGTGAGTGCTGGATCTCCCCCACATCGATTCGACCTTAGAACAGAACGTCTGTAGATTTCTCCAAAATTCACCAGAAGTTAGATCAGAGGCCTGTACTACGAAGCTGGTTCAACCTAACCTGGATATGTTTGAGTTAGCCGGTTGGCCTAATCCAAAACATACGTGCTCTCGCTAAACGGTCCTACGACACGGGTTATCAAGTGGATCGCTCAAGCCAGCCGTGTCCTATCTAGTTAGGTGCGCGTTCACATGAGAGGGGTGGTATCTGGAGCATTCGACCAATCACAAACATGGAGAAGCGCACTGACAGCGCTGCGTCATACTTCCTGAATGAAAAGTCAACTCTAATATTAGACATATGAAGAAGTTAAACTTTAAACATCCATGACTTAAACACTTGATCAGGATCAAAGCCTCAGAGCTGCACCTGCAAGGTGAATACAGCTGGAACAGAACATGTGTTTGAATGCGTTCATTAACAGGTTTATGATATCACTGCCCGTCTAACACACGATCTGACTTTCATTACATTTGACTCGAGTGTTTCGTCAACTTAATGTGTTGCTTAAAATAATACTTCTGCATCCAGTCTGTGACGCTGTGAGTGTTGCACGGCCAGATACGGCTCAGCTGACTCAGATCAGGAGATATGATACATTATAATGTGATGTGCCGCGGACTGTACTTAATGTTACTCTGATCCGGGTACTTAATTGTGGCAGATATTTAAGTAAGCTTTCTTAACGCTAATGTTATAATAGTCAGATTGCTCTGAAGATGGAGGTGATATTCTATTCATGTTCACGTTCACACAGTCGGTGATTTTTGCCGGCCGTCTTTCCTGCAACGGCAGCTTTTCTGTATTTCCTTTCTCCTGTAATATGACTTGATCGCTTTAAACTCCGCACACTGAGCTCTGATTGGTCAGCAGGCAGTGCTTTCACTGAGTTGAGCTCTTAGCCTGCAACCTAACCTGCTCCGGGGCAGGTTAGTCGCACAGCATTAGTTACCATGGAGATCTAGCCCGCTAAAAAGAGAACCAGCTTCGTAGGACCGGAAAGCCGGAGTTTTCCCTGAATTTAGCCGGCTAAGCCAAAATCCTGCTTCGTAGTACAGGCCCCAGGCGTGACAAACTCAATTCCACTAAAGGCCACACTGAGATATCATAATCACATAAAAAGGCCAATTATATATAGTATATTTATATACATTTCTTTATATTGAAAATAAATAACATTTTGTGCAACAAAAAAACTAAAATAGTCAACAAGAAAAGTTGCTTCGCTATCATAGCATTTAGCTAAACAAAAACAAATAACTTGAATTTCGATTACATTTTTACAAGTTGGCTAACATACAGCCGACTAAAACCAACAGGTTTCACAAGTCTGATTATCAAAAGTCAATGATGGTTTTCTTGGCATGCAATCATATCAACAAAAAACCCTAAAAAGTACAAAATAAGCTCTGCAGTTAAATCTCACATGGGATTTCACAGACATAAACATCAGCATCAGTGTTGGTATGCCTTTTAGTAACACAGACACCTGTTTCTAGCTAGCAGACATCTGTAATGCAATATATACAAATGTATCAAGAGCCTATACTGATATAAGGGCCACACCCAAACAAGCAAGGGGCCAGATTGGCCAATGGGCCTTGAGCTTGACAAGTTACATCATGCCTTGTTGTGTGTGTGTGTGTGTGTGTGTGTGTGTGTGTGTGTGTGTGTGTGTGTGTGTGTGTGTGTGTGTGTGTGTGTGTGTGTGTGTGTGTGTGTGTGTGTGTGTGTGTGTGTGTGTGTGTGTGTGTGTGTGTGTGTGTGTGTGTGTGTGTGGCTTGCCCACACCATCCTTGTTGCGGTCCAGGCTGTTGAAGAGGAGCCACAGCCTCCTCTCGTGAGCCCACAGGTACTGGGAGAACTCGTGGAAGTCCAGTAAACCATCGTGGTTGATGTCGCTCTCCAGGACTATCTGTTGGGGGGGGGGGGGAGTGATGTCATTCAATAGCTAGCTACAGACAGGTGCTCCATATATACTGGAGCAGGTGGAGATGGCGGGGGTGTACAGGTGAGGGTGTGTTGGTAATGTAGACAGCACTGAAGAGACAGGGGTCAGGGGGGTACAGAGAGAGAGGGGGTCAGAGGGCTGTGCTCCCTGTGAGGTTCCAGAAGTAAACACATCTTACCTGTCTGCCAACATCTCTGGATGAGGACACAGAGAGGGAGAGAGTTGGACTAGTTGCAACATGACATCAGTAAACACATCGAGTGATCTTAGTATTTTTCAGATGATATAACCCTCGATCTCTCCATCTTTTTTTTTGTAAAGTTAGTTAGTGATTTAACACTAAAAAGGAAGGAAAAGGATCAGGGCACATGTGAATAGATTTGTTATGATATTAAAGGCGTAAAAAATAAAGTTACTTAGTGAATCCACTTTTTTTAAATGTCATGCTCTGTACACACATGCGTCACTTCCGGGCAAAATGTACGGCTCCGCCCACTTTTGGGGGAAAACAAAGCTGTCATTTGAATGCCGGTCAATACAAATTCTGAAGTTTTTGCCAATCCGATCCAAAATGTAAGAAAACCGTGGATTTTTGGATCTTCAAAGAGCCCGATTACAATGGCCAGACAGGCAAACAATTACATTAAATCATTGGAAATCGACAATCGGGCTCGATATATGGTTAAATATAGCAGTAGGCGATCGATGTCCATGGATGAGAGTAACGTCACTTTACGGCCCCGCGCACTTTTGGGGGAATCCAATGCTGTCATTTGAACGGCGATCAAGCCTGAGACAGGACGGGGGCCCGGTGTCAACCCAACATATGAGTTACGACCGGAGCTCACGGTGTGAGTCCTGTCGGGGATTGGAGCACGCAAACGCGGCTCTCACTCCCCTCATTGTGTCCGTCTCCCTCTGGCCCACAGACAGCGGAGAGCGGACCAATTATTTATTGGATCCGAGTGGCGGGCAGCAGTCAGGCGACTCCTTCCCCTCCATTCACGGATCACCATGTGGTTCCCCCGGCCCCATCCTCCCTCTCTTCCGGACGGGGGAGACTCGGCTGCCGAGCTGACAGCGGGTTCCGGGTCACCGGGTCCCTCTATCCGCCATCTCGGCTCTGCCGTAGAGGCGGTATTCTCCAGGAACTCCCGGAGATCATCGGAAAGGCAGCCGCCTAATGAGATCTCCCCGTTCCCCCGGTTCAGGAGAGCTGTGCTCCGGATGACATCAGCGGCTGCCTCATAGCCTGTCGGTTATTAGGCAACAGGGCTCGCGGCACAAACCGGCTGGCTTTAAAACCTGCCGGTTGATTAGACAGCACGGGCTTGTTTCCTATGTCACAGATATGCCTCCACACACCTCCGCTCATTTCTCAAGCGGGTTTGAGCGTGAACGCGCCTCATTGTCCGATTTACGAGCCTTCTCCGAAACGGCGACATGATGAGAGACGCTGTGCAATACAGCGTGTGGAGGTGCATAAGCCAGCTGTGGTTAACCTGTCGGTTAACAGACAGCGGGGCTCGCCGTTTGAGCCGGCTGTAACCTGTCAGTTAGCGGCAGCAGGGCTCGCGGCACAAGCCAGCTGTATTTAACCAGGCGGTTATTAGACAGCAGGGCTTGACGTTTAAACCTGATGCTCCTAACCTGTCGGTTAGTCGGTTTCCTCTGTCCCAGATGTACTACACACGGTCGTAATGAGCCCAGGGCTGTTATTACGCACTGTGTGAATAGCACTGCACACACCTCCGCTCATTCCTCAGCAGGGTTGAGCGTGAACGCGCCTCAATGTCCAGTTTACGAGCCTTCTCCTAAACAGAGACAGGATGAGAGCCGGTGTGAGATGCAGCGTGTGGAGGCCCCCTCGCAGCCTTTTCGGCCCGGGCCCCTCTTAATAACAATTTTTTTGGACTGTCATATAGTATTTTATACCTGTTTTTCATCTATTCTCTTATTTTTTTATAACTATAATGATCATATAAAGGTGTGCCTTTACCTCACTGAGTTGAGGTTATCAGAGCCTCTCAGTCTTTCAGGAGAGAGCTCTCTAATGGCGCGTTTCCACTGCAGCGGGTAGCTCGCTTTAAGCGTGCCGAGCCGTGCGGGGCCCGTTTTTGGTTGCGTTTCCACTTGGCCTAGTTTTGGCCCGGGGCTACTTTTTCACCTTTTTTCTGGCCCGACTAAATCGTGGTTCTAGGGCCAGGAACAACCAGGCTGAGTCGGGCTGAGTATGCTAAACTAGAGAGAGAATCGCTGGCAAGGGGGCTACAACTACAACAAGATGAACATATTTGACCGTGATTTAATTATAATACACGTTTCAAAATGATGCCGAAGTAACAACATACTGATACCGGTTAGTAAAAACCATGAATTAATGCTTTGACAAGTCTGCAGACAGACGGCAGGCGAACAACCCTTTTAAAATGCGTGTTTTCTAAATGTAGCTTGGCTAAGCTAACGTTGTATATGCTCCGACCGTCCACACTCACAGCAACGGCCTATACAGACATAAATAAAGCAGCGACTGTATTCACCATGACACAGGCAGTCTGTGGTTTGTACTTGTTTAACTTTTGTCTAGTTTCTGAACAGATATGAAGAGCTGTGAGCTCTGAGTGCTAAGAGCTAACGGCTGTGTTGTTTTTTGGGGCGCTCATTGAAGATGACGTCACGGCTCCGCCTACACTGTGTTACTATAGTTACTGCCCCAGTTCCTAAACTGTAATGGAAACGCAGCATTAAAGTGAGCCGGGCATAATAAGGCCTAACCAAACCGAGCGAGGCCGAGCGAGGGCTGCAGTGGAAACGCGCCATAAAGCTCTCCCCCCGCGGCCGCTTACACAGTCAATTCCAATGTTAATAATAGCACACAGAAGCTGTATACGTTTTTTGGGAGTTTTATTTATTTTAAATGAACACAAATACAAAATTAAAACCTATAATTGCACACTACGACAGTAGTGTGCAACTTTTTTTTATCAAAAAAAGAACAATCTTTCATTTCACATGGGGCTGGGGCAGTTCAACTTAATTTGGGGGCGTGGGTGTGCCATAGTTTATGGGCGCTGTACGCAATATAGGTGTAGTTCTGTTAGTATAAGATAATAAAATGTACTTTGTTGATCCAAAATCGGGAAATTGTGTTGTTATGAAATTTTAAAAAAGATATTTTTTTAATTTCTAACTTCTTTTTTTTTTTTTTGGCACCCCCGATGGGTTGATGCACCTTTAGCATTCACCTATACTACCTATGCCAAGGGCCGGCCCTGCTGCTAACCACATACAGTACAGGTTGATTCAACGGTTTGCTCACCACGCAAGGTATAAAAACTATGTCCAGGACAAGGTATTTGGAAGTTTTGGAAGATTCATAGCTTACCACACTGAATATTATGGATTATCTCATATTTTTAAGCCCCCCCCCCCCCCCTCTAACATCACCAGAAGTCATCATTTAAGGGGTGATTTCTCAAAATGTTCTTCCGGGGGAGGATCCCCCCGGACCCCCCTAGTATGGTTTGGTCACCATTTCCATAGCCCCAGCAAAAGTATTTTCCACCAGCCGCCACTGGATATACTCCCTCTTGTGGCCAAAGGGGGACACGACTCTTGTCTTCAGATGTATGCTTGAGTGCAGGAAAATGTAGCACAGTGACTATTTGGTCAACTAAACATCATAAAACCATAGGCGGCGCGTGAGGCTCAGGTTTGGGAAGGCTAAATAACTTTTTTTAGCTGACGCTGCCCGCCTCCTCTATAGAAAAGAGATCAACTCAGTGAAAGCACCGCCTGCTGACCAATCAGAGCTCAGTGTGCGGAGTTTAAATCTATCAAGTCATATTACAGGATAAAGGAAATACAGTTTAAACTGCAGTAGCCTATGCAGAGAAGACGCCGACGTGTCGCACTTATCATTCATATCACACTGATGTCACATCATCGATCAGATCATCGATCATATAATATCACAATATTTCCTTATCTGAGTCAGCTTCTCGAGCCGTATCTGGCCGTGCAACACTTAGGCTACATTGTCACACATACTGTATGCAGAAGTTTTATTTTAAGCAACACATTAAGTTGACGAAACACTCAAATGTAATTAAAGTCAGATCCACTCGATGGGGCAGTGATATCATAAAACTGCTGTACGCATTCAAACACTCTGTAGTTTATTTATTTTTTAACGAGTTGTTCTGTATTCACCTTGCAGGCGCAACTATGTGGCTTGTATCCTGGATTATATGTTTAAGTCATGGATGTTTGAAGTTCATATTTGTCTAATATTAGTTTACTTTTCATTAATGAAGTATGACGCTGTGCTGTCAGTACGCTTGTCCCTGTTTGTGATTGGTCAAATGTAGCTAACCCCGCCCCTTTCACGTGAACGCGCTCTCAGCTGGAGAGAGAAACCCTGGTTGATTTACCGAGTTGATCTACCGAGTTGATAACCAGCGTCGTAGGACCGCTTAGCGAGATCTCGTTTGTTAGGGTTAGTTAAGATAACTCAAACATATCCAGGGTCTGTTGAACTGGCTTCGTAGTACAGGGCACAGCGCTAATATGTCAAAGATATTATACATTATAGTTTTTATTTTACCAGGATGCAGTGACACAAATATTTGGGAAGGCTTAGCCTTCCCTAGCCTACAGTACCAGCCGCCCCTGCATAAAACAATACATATTTTAGTAAACGCGACATTATAATCTCTGCACATTAACTCTATATTTGCCTCTGCCATGGTGCCAAAATGAAACAAAATAAAATAAACAATATATAGGGGTTGCTTCTTCTCTGAGCTTCTATGTATACTGCATCACTCCATATCAAATAAACCATAACAAATAAATAAAGTTGAGTTCACTGCAGCAATCTATTTACCGACCGCTGCAGTGCTGCTCTTCCACAGGAGTTTATTCTCCCGTTAGCTCCCGGTTAGCTCACACTGCAGCGGCCGCTCTAAAGTATTCACTGTCCGACTCACACAAGCAGCTGATGCATATCCCCAATTCCCCTTAGCCGAAGTGAATGTGTGTCAGTCTGAATTGACACTGTTTGGTATCACAACGCTGTTATGAAAGTTTCTCTGGTATAAAACGGGTGATGTTAGCATAGCAACCGAAGCTAAACTGACTACTTGCATCCGATAGCTGCAATAATACAAAACAACACGTCTGCCTCTCTCCACAATGATCAATAACAGTGAACGGATGGTCAAAGTAAGGTACAGATAAACAGAATCACACGAAGCCTGGTTAGTGCTGCCTGACTTTATAAAGTGTGTTTATAAGCACACTGCTTTTAGGCAGGCATGACAGTCGACCCATGTTCAGGGGAGGTGGGTTTAGTTTCCTGCACGCCTCGACGTAAGAGAGACGTAAGCGACGTCGCCTCTTAGCTCCAAAGCTCTTGCCTCTGGACCGACAATTTTTTGGAGCTGGAAATGAAGCGGATTCCGGAGCTAAGAGCCGGCGCTGCTGCGGTGTGAACTGGAAAACCCGGCGCTTTTCAGGCTCTAGCTCCGAGCCGGAGCTGAAAAGGCGCTGGTGTGAAAGGGGCACATGGGACCTTATTTTGGAAAAATTATGTCAATGGAGAGAGAAAGATTATCTTTCGATCCCGTTTGAATTGTACCACGAATTACACATATGATGTTTGTCAATTTAAAAGATAATTTTGCAAGTAAAAAAAAAAGATGTGTCGTAAAACTGTGAAGTAACACATTTGTTTGTGTGAAACGCTCAATGAACTATCAATCAATCAATCAATCAATGTTTATTTATATAGCCCGATATAGATAGGTTATCTATATGGCGCTGATCTTAGCTATCTCTTAGTGGAGGAAAACAATTGTGACATCACTTACGCGACTCTGGGATTTGTAGTCTTTCTAGTTACGTATTTCTCATAGTCTTATATTTCAACAGTGTTACGACAAACTGTGACTTTTTTCAATTGGAAATGATTTTTTAAGATTGACAAACATCATATGTGTAATTCATGGCACAATTCTAACGGGATCGAAAGATAAGTTTCCTCTCTCCATTGACTTCAATACATTATTTTTCCGAAATAAGGTCCCATGGAGCGGAAGTAGATGGGCGTGACTTCGCCACTCTATAGTTCACGGCATGGTAGGCGACGATCGACACGATTGGCTGCTCAGTTAGTTCAGTCTTTGTCATTAATCAGACCTCATACATATCACAGCTCATACCTGTTCCGTAACGGCCCGTCCACACACAGGCATGAAAAAAATCTTGAAAAATCTTGATGCTGGGCGTGTCTGAAGCTTGGCGATTTCACGCGCCCAGGCGACCAACAACCAATCACATGAATCTCCCACCCCCGACATACAAAGCAATAGCAATGTTAAAACGAAGTAAACTGGATATAGAATCCCCAAACAGGCGAAAACCTACCAGTTTCACCCACTGTCTCTCCGCCTGGTTCCTCCGGTTTGTATCCCGGTAAATAGTTCTGGTCGTAAAGAACCGGGTGATTTGCTACCGTAATTTCTCGTTTGGAATATGAGGAAATGAACTGTGGTCTGGCTCTCCCAGCTTGCACACGGTTTGATTGGCTCGCGCTTGTACTGGCGGGATTTTCATAAGCGGGATTTTCATAAACGGGATTTGATTGGCTGATGCCAGCTTCGAAAGCATCGAAGCTGGCAACTGAATATATGTCGCCGTAGCTATGATGTCTATGTCTGGACCGCTGCGTAAAAAGGAGGGTTTCTGACCCATTACTTCTCTTCTTACTTCTATAAGAATAAAACACGGAGGACGGAGATCTCTTTTTGTCCCCCTCTTCTCCCCGCTGCAGCCTAGCAGTTGATCTCAAAGCACGCTCCCCTCTCCTGCAGGGAGAAAAACTATATTTATATACTTTATATAGGTTGATACAGTAGCCCCTTTTTTTAAATAGTTTTTATAGGTGTTGCCATTTGTTTTGTGTAGCGTGGTTCTACAAGCAAGTCAATGCATTCATTGGGTGGTATCAGAGAGTTACACGGGTCTGTAAATGCAATGAAAACAATTGGCCACAGCAAATAATTTATATTAAACATGTAATTTTTACTTTTGAATACTTTAGTACAAAGGATGTCTTGAATAATTTAAGTGATATATGTGTACACATATAAATCATTAGTCAAAACAGGGCTACATTTGATTTAATTAAAAGGTATAATATGTGGTAAACTGAAGAGCCCTTTGGGAGCCGAAAGAGCCGGCTCTTCTTGGTGAGCCGAATGATCCGGCTCAGCAAGAAGAGCCGGAATTCCCATCACTAGAACAATGACTTCTTCTGCGAGGATTTATAAAAGCAGCTGGATAAAAAAAGTTAGGAAACGCCCCTATAGGAAACGCCCCTATAGGAAACGCCTCCTTGCTGCGGTCTGCAGGAGATGGGTCTGTCTCATAGACTGTATATATAAAGGGTCTGTCTGCAGACCGCAGCAAGGAGGCGTTTCCTATAGGGGCGTTTCCTAACTTTTTTTATCCAGCTGCTTTTATAAATCCTTGCAGAAGAAGTCATTGTTCTAGTGATGGGAATTCCGGCTCTTCTTGCTGAGCCGGATCATTTGGCTCACCAAGAAGAGCCGGCTCTTTCGGCTCCCAAAGGGCTCTTCAGTTTACCACATATTATACCTTTTAATTAAATCAAATGTAGTCCTGTTTTGACTAATGATTTATATGTGTACACATATATCACTTAAATTATTCAAGACATCCTTTGTACTAAAGTATTCAAAAGTAAAAATTACATGTTTAATATAAATTATTTGCTGTGGCCAATTGTTTTCATTGCATTTACAGACCCGTGTAACTCTCTGATACCACCCAATTAATGCATTGACTTGCTTGTAGAACCACGCTACACAAAACAGATGGCAACACCTATAAAAACTATTTAAAAAAAGGGGCTACTGTATCAACCTATATAAAGTATATAAATATAGTTTTTCTCCCTGCAGGAGAGGGGAGCGTGCTTTGAGATCAACTGCTAGGCTGCAGCGGGGGAAGAGGGGGACAAAAAGTAGGAAGAGAAGTAATGGGTCAGAAACCCTCCTTTTTACGCAGCGGTCCAGACATAGGGCATTAGGGCAGAGATATCTTTCAAGGTTTGACATAATGAATTGTGCTACTTCTAAAGCAAGCAACGATGTTTTCAAATCTGTAATCAAAAACACTATAGAAGCAGTTCCTGCCGTTGTTACGTTAGTTCAAACAGTAACAACGGACTACTTTTCTTAGCGGATGCATGTCAATTTAAATTTAAATTTATTTTTTAAATCAATAAAATCTTTTTCTAAATCCATAAAAGCATTTCAATTATTATTGGGAGTCATGTCGTTACTTTGTTGAGAATGTGGCCATGTGTAATAAGCGGGATAATGTCCACATTGCACATTGCATAATGTGCCTTCATGCCGATCTAGATCCCTCCGCAAAAACAAAACAAAAAACGTCTCGTTCGCGGGCGAGAGCCGGCTCCCGTCGTTCACTATAGGAAACGCCCCTATAGGAAACGCCTCCTTGCTGCGGTCTGCAGACAGACTCTATTGGTCTGCAGCCAGACCCATCTCAAAAAATCCCCAAGCTGTCAGACACGCCCAGCTCCAAGATTTTCAAGATTTTTGAAAAGCTGCTGTGTGGACGTACCGTCAGCATGTCTCACCTCCTCCGCCTCCCCCCGCTGTAACCCCCGAGCAGCCAGTCCAGTCTTCAGCTCACTGATGTCCACTCTGCCGTCTTTATTGAGGTCCAGCTGGCTGAACAGCTCCGCATACCTCCCCTCTCTGCCCGGGTCCAGAGGCTCTCCGGCTCCGGTCTCTCCCGGTTCTTTGTTTCCTCCGTGGCGAGTCTGGCCGCTGAACCCCTCTTTGTCTTCGCCCATGTGAAATAGAGAGAGCCGGGTGTCTAATGGTCAACTGCTACTATCTCAGCCGAGCTGGACACTGTGAGGACCGAGGACCCTCTGTCAAGCCCGCTCCCTCACACCGCAGCTAGCTGGGACAGCGAGGCTAATAACAGAGGCTGTGCTGCTCCGCTGCCCCCGGGCTGATGGATGGATGTTGTTACACGAGCCCTTGTTGGGATAATTCTCGGAACAATTACATACTCGGTCACACTCTCCAATACACATTCAGATAAACTAAAGTTTCCGTCTTAGCTGTCAAAGAGCTCTGGGTTTATGGAAATCCAGCAGTGCCATAACACGCGACTACTTTTTTTCACGTTTTTCGACGTTAAACGTGCGAAAACGAGCGTTTAACTGTCCAAAGTACTTCCAAACAGACCTGAAGGGAACATGACTTAAATAACTTCACCTCCACACATTAATCCACCCACTCTCGGTGACGCTCGTGCCTCTGCATCACGTGCATGGCTCCTCAGCGCACACTCAGCAGAGACAGAGAATGAGAGGATTCCAGACGTTTCCTTTCTAGCAATGAGCCTAATTACTTTAGCTGTTAAAATACTCCTCAAGAGCAGTGTCCAAGTCTATTAATAACAATGTTAATAAGATGCAAAGATGAATCAAAAGGGTTATTTTTGTTATTATACATGTAACAACGCTCACACATTCAGTAATCTATAGTCTCATTCTTGTATTTTTATGATTAATTATAGATTTAACGTTTTCTCGAATAATAAAATCCTTAAAAAATGGCATGCAGTTACCATAAATAAATAATGTGATATTAGCATGATAACAGTTCCTTTCTGCTTAATGACTGTTTTGTTTTGCTGGTCTACATTAAGCAGTCTACATTTCGTAATAGCTTACTTCTGTATAAAATAAATGTTTTGGTTAAAGGGGTATTGCTGATTTAAAATTTTAAGTCAAGTAAAATATTCCATCTTCAGCTGCTTATATCCATGCCTGAATGAATCAGAGAATAACAACAATAATAACAATAATAATAATAATCATCTTAAAGGATGTTCATCTTTGATACTTGATTTGTTTTCTGACACAACCTGTAATTATTTATAGGCCTACTTTTACAAAATGTTGCAAGCTGAAGGACCTGAATACTTCATCAACCACTGGTATAATGTTAGAAGAGCGTCCTGTAGAATGATCACTGTCCGTAAAATTAACCCCTGACAGCTTATTGGCTATAAATAGCATTAATAATGAGGATTGTGAGCTGTGACGTGC
Source organism: Pseudochaenichthys georgianus (assembly GCF_902827115.2). NCBI lineage: Eukaryota > Metazoa > Chordata > Actinopteri > Perciformes > Channichthyidae > Pseudochaenichthys > Pseudochaenichthys georgianus. Next base: position 782,254 of record NC_047510.2, read on the forward strand.
AGCAGAGGACAGTTGCCTGGTCAGCATTAGACTGAGAGAGAGAGAGAGAGAGAGAGAGAGAGAGAGAGAGAGAGAGAGAGAGAGAGAGAGAGGAAGAGAGAGAGAGAGAGAGCTTGGCCATCAAGTCTGGCCTGTTCAAATACTCATATCAATATTTCAATATATAATCAATATTTCCCAAATTTGAAAAACAAACATCCTGAATTTGACCACAAAATGTCGATCCTTTCAGGAGAGCACCGTCTGACAGCAGCATATGTTTTTTAGAGGCCACAATCTGAGGAGCAGTGAATAACATTGACGTACACAAAGTAATGCTATGCAGTGTTCAGGAAGTTACTAGACCTCTGGAAAAGTGTTGCACATCATGTTCTAAACCACATCATGTTCCAAACCACATCATGTTCTAAACCACATCATGTTCCAAACCACATCATGTTCTAAACCACATCATGTTCTAAACCACATCATGTTCTAAACCACATCATGTTCCAAACCACATCATGTTCTAAACCACATCATGTTCTAAACCACATCATGTTCTAAACCACATCATGTTCTAAACCACATCATGTTCCAAACCACATCATGTTCTAAACCACATCATGTTCCAAACCACATCATGTTCTAAACACCACATCATGTTCTAAACCACATCATGTTCTAAACCACATCATGTTCTAAACCACATCATGTTCTAAACCACATCATGTTCTAAACCACATCATGTTCTAAACCACATCATGTTCTAAACCACATCATGTTCTAAACCACCACATCATGTTCTAAACCACATCATGTTCTAAACCACATCATGTTCTAAACCACATCATGTTCTAAAGCCACATCATGTTCTAAACCACATCATGTTCCAAACCACATCATGTTCTAAACCACATCATGTTCTAAACACCACATCATGTTCTAAACCACATCATGTTCCAAACCACATCATGTTCTAAACCACATCATGTTCTAAACCACATCATGTTCTAAACCACATCATGTTCTAAACCACCACATCATGTTCTAAACCACATCATGTTCTAAACCACATCATGTTCTAAAACCACATCATGTTCTAAACCACATCATGTTCCAAACCACATCATGTTCTAAACCACATCATGTTCTAAACCACATCATGTTCTAAACCACATCATGTTCTAAACCACATCATGTTCTAAACCACCACATCATGTTCTAAACCACATCATGTTCCAAACCACATCATGTTCTAAACCACATCATGTTCTAAACCACATCATGTTCTAAACCACATCATGTTCTAAACCACCACATCATGTTCTAAACCACATCATGTTCTAAACCACCACATCATAGTTCTAAACCACCACATCATGTTCTAAACCACATCATGTTCTAAACCACATCATGTTCTAAACCACATCATGTTCTAAACCACCACATCATGTTCTAAACCACATCATGTTCCAAACCACATCATGTTCTAAACCACATCATGTTCTAAACCACATCATGTTCTAAACCACATCATGTTCCAAACCACATCATGTTCTAAACCACATCATGTTCTAAACCACATCATGTTCTAAACCACATCATGTTCTAAACCACATCATGTTCCTAAACCACATCATGTTCTAAACCACATCATGTTCTAAACCACATCATGTTCTAAACCACATCATGTTCTAAACCACATCATGTTCTAAACCACATCATGTTCTAAACCACATCATGTTCCAAACCACATCATGTTCTAAACCACATCATGTTCTAAACCACATCATGTTCTAAACCACATCATGTTCTAAACCACATCATCTAAACCACATCATGTTCTAAACCACAACCACATCATAGTTCTAAACCACATCATGTTCCAAACCACATCATGTTCTAAACCACATCATGTTCTAAACCACATCATGTTCTAAACCACATCATGTTCTAAACCACATCATGTTCTAAACCACATCATGTTCTAAACCACATCATGTTCCAAACCACATCATGTTCTAAACCACATCATGTTCTAAACCACATCATGTTCCAAACCACATCATGTTCCAAACCACATCATGTTCTAAACCACATCATGTTCTAAACCACATCATGTTCCAAACCACATCATGTTCCAACACCACATCATGTTCCAAACCACATCATGTTCTAAACCACATCATGTTCCAACCACATCATGTTCTAAACACCACATCATGTTCTAAACCACATCATGTTCTAAACCACATCATGTTCTAAACCACATCATGTTCTAAACCACATCATGTTCTAAACCACATCATGTTCTAAACCACATCATGTTCCAAACCACATCATGTTCTAAACCACATCATGTTCAAACCACATCATTTCAAACCACATCATGTTCTAAACCACATCATGTTCAAACCACATCATGTTCTAAACCACATCATGTTCTAAACCACATCATGTTCTAAACCACATCATGTTCCAAACCACATCATGTTCTAAACCACATCATGTTCCAACCACATCATGTTCCAAACCACATCATGTTCTAAACCACATCATGTTCTAAACCACATCATGTTCTAAACCACATCATGTTCCAAACCACATCATGTTCTAAACCACATCATGTTCTAAACCACATCATGTTCCAAACCACCACATCATGTTCTAAACCACATCATGTTCTAAACCACATCATGTTCTAAACCACATCATGTTCTAAACCACATCATGTTCTAAACCACATCATGTTCTAAACCACATCATGTTCCAAACCACATCATGTTCTAAACCACATCATGTTCTAAACCACATCATGTTCTAAACCACATCATGTTCTAAACCACATCATGTTCTAAACCACATCATGTTCCAAACCACATCATGTTCTAAACCACATCATGTTCTAAACCACATCATGTTCCAAAACCACATCATGTTCTAAACCACATCATGTTCCAAACCACATCATGTTCTAAACCACATCATGTTCTAAACCACATCATGTTCCAAACCACCACATCATGTTCTAAACCACATCATGTTCTAAACCACATCATGTTCTAAACCACATCATGTTCCAAACCACATCATGTTCTAAACCACATCATGTTCTAAACCACATCATGTTCCAAACCACATCATGTTCTAAACCACATCATGTTCTAAACCACATCATGTTCTAAACCACATCATGTTCCAAACCACATCATGTTCTAAACCACATCATGTTCTAAACCACATCATGTTCTAAACCACATCATGTTCCTAAACCACATCATGTTCCAAACCACATCATGTTCCAAACCACATCATGTTCTAAACCACATCATGTTCTAAACCACATCATGTTCCAAACCCACATCATGTTCTAAACCACATCATGTTCTAAACCACATCATGTTCTAAACCACATCATGTTCTAAACCACATCATGTTCCAAACCACATCATGTTCTAAACCACATCATGTTCTAAACCACATCATGTTCTAAACCACATCATGTTCTAAACCACATCATGTTCTAAACCACATCATGTTCCAAACCACATCATGTTCTAAACCACATCATGTTCTAAACCACATCATGTTCCAAACCACATCATGTTCTAAACCACATCATGTTCCAAACCACATCATGTTCTAAACCACATCATGTTCTAAACCACATCATGTTCTAAACCACATCATGTTCTAAACCACATCATGTTCCAAACCACATCATGTTCTAAACCACATCATGTTCTAAACCACATCATGTTCCAAACCACATCATGTTCTAAACCACATCATGTTCTAAACCACATCATGTTCCAAACCACATCATGTTCTAAACCACATCATGTTCCAAACCACATCATGTTCTAGCAAACCACATCATGTTCTAAACCACCACATCATGTTCTAAACCACATCATGTTCTAAACCACATCATGTTCTAAACCACATCATGTTCCAAACCACATCATGTTCTAAACCACATCATGTTCTAAACCACATCATGTTCTAAACCACATCATGTTCTAAACCACATCATGTTCTAAACCACATCATGTTCTAAACCACATCATGTTCCAAACCACATCATGTTCCAAACCACATCATGTTCTAAACCACATCATGTTCTAAAACCACATCATGTTCTAAACCACATCATGTTCTAAACCACATCATGTTCTAAACCACATCATGTTCTAAACCACCACATCATGTTCTAAACCACATCATGTTCTAAACCACATCATGTTCCAAACCACATCATGTTCCAAACCACATCATGTTCTAAACCATGTTCTAAACCACATCATGTTCTAAACCACATCATGTTCTAAACCACCACATCATGTTCTAAACCACCACATCATGTTCTAAACCACATCATGTTCATGTTCTAAACCACATCATGTTCTAAACCACATCATGTTCCAAACCACATCATGTTCCAAACCACATCATGTTCTAAACCACATCATGTTCCAAACCACATCATGTTCTAAACCACCACATCATGTTCTAAACCACATCATGTTCTAAACCACCACATCATGTTCTAAACCACATCATGTTCTAAACCACATCATGTTCTAAACCACATCATGTTCTAAACCACATCATGTTCTAAACCACCACATCATGTTCTAAACCACATCATGTTCTAAACCACATCATGTTCTAAACCACATCATGTTCCAAAACCACATCATGTTCTAAACCACATCATGTTCTAAAACCACATCATGTTCTAAACCACATCATGTTCTAAACCACCACATCATGTTCTAAACCACATCATGTTCTAAACCACATCATGTTCCAAACCACCACATCATGTTCTAAACCACATCATGTTCTAAACCACATCATGTTCCAAACCACCNACATCATGTTCTAAACCACATCATGTTCTAAACCACATCATGTTCTAAACCACATCATGTTCTAAACCACCACATCATGTTCTAAACCACATCATGTTCTAAACCACATCATGTTCTAAACCACATCATGTTCCAAACCACATCATGTTCCAAACCACATCATGTTCTAAACCACATCATGTTCTAAACCACATCATGTTCTAAACCACATCATGTTCCAAACCACATCATGTTCTAAACCACATCATGTTCTAAACCACATCATGTTCCAAACCACATCATGTTCTAAACCACATCATGTTCTAAACCACATCATGTTCCAAACCACATCATGTTCTAAACCACATCATGTTCTAAACCACATCATGTTCTAAACCACATCATGTTCCAAACCACATCATGTTCCAAACCACATCATGTTCTAAACCACATCATGTTCCAAACCACATCATGTTCTAAACCACATCCAAACCACATCATGTTCCAAACCACATTCATGTTCTAAACCACATCATGTTCTAAACCACATCATGTTCTAAACCACATCATGTTCTAAACCACATCATGTTCTAAACCACATCATGTTCTAAACCACATCATGTTCAAACCACATCATGTTCTAAACCACATCATGTTCCAAACCACATCATGTTCTAAACCACATCATGTTCTAAACCACATCATGTTCTAAACCACATCATGTTCTAAACCACATCATGTTCCAAACCACCACATCATGTTCTAAACCACCACATCATGTTCTAAACCACATCATGTTCTAAACCACATCATGTTCTAAACCACCACATCATGTTCTAAACCACATCATGTTCTAAACCACATCATGTTCTAAACCACATCATGTTCTAAACCACATCATGTTCTAAACCACATCATGTTCTAAACCACATCATGTTCTAAACCACCACATCATGTTCTAAACCACATCATGTTCTAAACCACATCATGTTCTAAACCACATCATGTTCCAAACCGCCACATCATGTTCCAAACCACATCATGTTCTAAACCACATCATGTTCTAAACCACATCATGTTCCAAACCACATCATGTTCTAAACCACATCATGTTCTAAACCACCACATCATGTTCTAAACCACATCATGTTCTAAACCACATCATGTTCTAAACCACATCATGTTCTAAACCACCACATCATGTTCTAAACCACCACATCATGTTCTAAACCACATCATGTTCTAAACCACATCATGTTCTAAACCACATCATGTTCCAAACCACCACATCATGTTCTAAACCACATCATGTTCTAAACCACATCATGTTCCAAACCACCACATCATGTTCTAAACCACCACATCATGTTCTAAACCACATCATGTTCTAAACCACATCATGTTCTAAACCACCACATCATGTTCTAAACCACATCATGTTCTAAACCACATCATGTTCTAAACCACATCATGTTCCAAACCACATCATGTTCCAAACCACATCATGTTCTAAACCACATCATGTTCTAAACCACATCATGTTCTAAACCACCACATCATGTTCTAAACCACATCATGTTCTAAACCACATCATGTTCTAAACCACATCATGTTCCAACACCACATCATGTTCTAAACCACATCATGTTCTAAACCACATCATGTTCTAAACCACCACATCATGTTCTAAACCACATCATGTTCTAAACCACATCATGTTCTAAACCACATCATGTTCTAAACCACATCATGTTCCAAACCACATCATGTTCTAAACCACATCATGTTCTAAACCACATCATGTTCTAAACCACATCATGTTCCAAACCACCACATCATGTTCTAAACCACATCATGTTCTAAACCACATCATGTTCCAAACCACCACATCATGTTCTAAACCACCACATCATGTTCTAAACCACATCATGTTCTAAACCACATCATGTTCTAAACCACCACATCATGTTCTAAACCACATCATGTTCTAAACCACATCATGTTCTAAACCACCACATCAATGTTCTAAACCACATCATGTTCTAAACCACATCATGTTCCAAACCACATCATGTTCCAAACCACATCATGTTCTAAACCACATCACATCATGTTCTAACTTTTTTAAGATTATGAACAGATTGCCAAAACAGTGGACGAGTGCAACAACGCTTTCACTAAACCAGTAGAAAATCTAACTAATACATAACACTAGAGGATCAAATGCTAAAATAACAGCATTACCTTACAACTTGTGCACATGCTAGAACCATTTCCTGTACGCTTTCATATCTTCAAGAGAAGAGAAGTGTGTAATGATAACTGAAGTGTTTTATTAAGAAAGGGAGTTCCGCAGCTGATGCTCATGTTAAAACAAGAATGTTAAATAAATATACATCTTTGGATCAGGGGAGAGCACGTCCCACTGCAGTCAGCATGTCGGTGTGTCCAAGACCCAAATTGCACCATGGGGATTGTCCACAGTAATGTATGTGAGTCGCTCCAGATAAAAGCGTCTGACAAGTGACATGTAATCTATGAAATAACCTATTCATATTGTTTAGACATATTGGGATCAGAAAGTTCTGATAGTTCTGATATTATCAATCGTGTTACTTATTTAGGATTAATTACATATTGAAAGGAGAGATGGTCAAAGGGATATAAACAGTCCACGAAACATAAAGAGCAACCGTTCAAATACATATTTTAGGATCAAAACACCCGATCAAGGTATTGATCAAGGTATTGTACATAACTGCGTTTACAGGAATTGTCAACATAACATCCAATAAGCTATGTGTATATTTGGCAGAATTAACAACTACCACCAGTCTTACTGGAGGAGGTGATATGCTGCTGCACAGAGGATGTCTGAATCAAAATCAATGTGAGTCCGCTTCATTTTTTAGCAATTAGTAACTGATCAAACGTTTTGTTGAATTCCAGCTCAAAGGGAGAGGAGGCAGCTGATGAATTGGCAAAAGGACCTTTGAAACAAAGAGACATGATATCGGTAAATAAGAGATAATGAGGGTGACATGCCCTGCTCATTCTGCCTGCTCTGCTCAGCCTTGTCTCCCTGCCCTGGATCCCCTCTTGGCTCAGCTACACCTTCTCTTTTGGACCAGCTCGGCTCCGTTTCCCTCCTCTCTTTCCACAATGAATGACTTAAGAGCAACATGAATAATAGAGAATGTTGTTGTTTTATTCCCTGAATTCTAATGGTCCACATGCCAGATGGAGATGATGCACATATAATCTAGTTTGCCAACCGCCATTACAATTCAAAGAAGAAGACCCACTTGGTTGCTAGACATGCAAATACCATTAAGTAAAGCAGGGATGTTGAGGTATAACATACAGAGACATGTATATTGTATGACTCCATGTAATACTGTGTACCATATTGTTTATGTAAGTAGCTGTGACTACTACCGTGTTCATTGGATAGCGCTGTAGCACATGATGATGATGTCACTACCTGGGGTATAAGGTACCTGAGAGGTTTCTCAACACTCAAATTTCCCCTCCTTGACTCCTCGGTCCTCCTTCTCACTTCTCTTATTTTTCATTTCCTCGCTCCTCGGTCTCACCGGAAGTTGATTTGTCTGCGCCATCTTGAGTAGCGTCCCAGTGGCCTTATTTCTGCCAGAGGACCGAGGAGCGATAATGGAGGAGCTATAATCGAGGAACCACCAGACCATCCTTCGATGAAATCCTCAGACACTCGCCCCGCCCCCTTACTGTGTATCGCTCACTGATTGGACGAGGCGTGCATGCACTGATCTGATGCTTCTTGACATGAGAGCAGTTTCCCAGCGGAGTGAAGAAAACATTTTCATGATCGCTTTTTTCATTTTACATTTTCATTTATTGTCATTTCCATTCAGTCAGTCATTAAGTGCTATTAAAATGTTAATGTGCTACATATCCACACAAACACACAAAGTGTTAATCTAACTGGGTTTTCATAGATAACATATCTCTTTTTCTTCTCTCAATTATTTTATTTCTATTGTGCACTCTAATCAATATTAATCTAACTATTGTTCGTTTATACATTTTAAGAATGGCGTTTATCTTTTTGAGAATGAGTTCTTATTTTATTTTATTTATTTGGGTCTACAACAGATGATACAAATGTTTGTGTCAGTAAATGTGTACTAACAGAGGCGGGGGTGTTTGTGAACACAGAGACAGAGCTGCTAGGCTTGTTTGAGACAAGCGAGACCTGCGCAGTTGCATCAACGTCTTGCTAGTGCGTGATGGTTAGTAATTTTGTCCGACTTGCTCTGGAGGCTCGCCCACATGAGACTTTGAAATCTCGCGGGACAAAGACGCCCGCAGTCTTGAGAGCGAGGCGAGGCGAGTTGGCGCAGTTGCTCTCCACGAGCTGCGGAAGCGAAATGCTTGATGGGAAACGGCTCGCTGGTATCTCGAGCTGAGCGCTCATTGGTGGTTTTTACCACGTGCTGCTGATGAAACTCTCCAATTGGCTGGCAAAAGTTTGTTGTTGTTTTGTGTCAGTTTTACGTCGCCACATCCATTCCCATTTTTATCATTGTTCCACAATGTTTATCATCATGAAATTAATATCTATATATTTTATACTATACTGCTTACCGTTTTCATACTTTATATATCTTAGCATATTCATACACACTGTTCATACTGCTCACAGGCTGATATCTAGTGTATTCATACCCCACTGTTTATTCATCATTCAATTCATTCTATATGTTATTCTGTAGATTGTGTACATTACTTTCCACTTCACTGCTTGTTCCACCTGGTTAGAAGCTAAACTGCATTTCGTTGTCTCAGTACCTGTAATATGTGCAATAACAATAAAGTTTCTCTTTAAGTTAAACCAAATCATTAAAATAAAATCTATTGTAATGTAATGATTTGGTTTAACCTTATTTATTGAATACATCATTTAAAAAAGCAGTGAAGTGGAAAGTAATGTACACAATCTACAGAATAACATATAGAATGAATTGAATGATGAATAAACAGTGGGGTATGAATACACTAGATATCAGCCTGTGAGCAGTATGAACAGTGTGTATGAATATGCTAAGATATATAAAGTATGAAAACGGTAAGCAGTATAGTATAAAATATATAGATATTAATTTCATGATGATAAACATTGTGGAACAATGATGAAAAATGGGAATGGATGTGGCGACGTAAAACTGACACAAAACAACAACAAACTTTTGCCAGCCAATTGGAGAGTTTCATCAGCAGCACGTGGTAAAAACCACCAATGAGCGCTCAGCTCGAGATACCAGCGAGCCGTTTCCCATCAAGCATTTCGCTTCCGCAGCTCGTGGAGAGCAACTGCGCCAACTCGCCTCGCCTCGCTCTCAAGGCTGCGGGTGTCTTTGTCCCGCGAGATTTCAAAGTCTCATGTGGGCGAGTCTCCAGAGCAAGTCGGACAAAATGACTAACCATCATCCAACGCACTAGCAAGACGTTGATCGCAACTGCGCAGGTCTGCGCAGGTCTTGCTTGTCTCAAACAAGCCTATTAATATCTATATATTTTATACTATACTTGCACTGCTTACCGTTTTCATACTTTATATATCTTAGCATATTCATACACACTGTTCATACTGCTCACAGGCTGCGGTGTATATCTAGTGTATTCATACACACTGTTCATACTGCTCACAGGCTGCGGTGTATATCTAGTGTATTCATACACACTGTTCATACTGCTCACAGGCTGCTGTGTATATCTAGTGTATTCATACACACTGTTCATACTGCTCACAGGCTGCTGTGTATATCTAGTGTATTCATACCCCTCACTGTTCATACTGCTCTCAGGCTGCTGTGTATATCTAGTGTATTCATACCCCTCACTGGTCATACTGCTCTCAGGCTGCTGTGTATATCTAGTGTATTAATACACACTGTGCATACTGCTCACAGGCTGCTGTGTATATCTAGTGTATTCATACCCCTCACTGTTCATACTGCTCACAGGCTGCTGTGTATATCTAGTGTATTCATACTCCTCACTGTTTATTCATCATTCAATTGATTCTATATGTTATTCTGTATATTGTGTACATTACTTTTCACTTCACTGCTTGTTGCTCCTGGTTAGAAGCTAAACTGCATTTCGTTGTCTCAGTACCTGTAATATGTGCAATAACAATAAAGTTGAATCTAATCTTGAGCAGGAACAAATGTATTACTTAGTACATATCTGACATTAACGATTAAACACATGTGTGCATTCTTTATAAATGCAAACCGAGTCAAGCCGACTCCGGAGGTGGCGGTATGCACCTTAAAGTTTTTTTTTTTTTTAAATGGCACCTCATATCAAAAAGATTGCCGACCCCTGGTTTAGCTGATCAAAAACTCAGTTTACCTTGGGGAATCTACTAGGGAGACCATTAGACAAGGATTCAGTCTGTTAACAAATGTACTGATGAGCAACCATAATTATAGAGAGAATTTTGTGTTTTCACTCCGGTCTACTGCTCAGCACTCCTGTCCGATAGATGGCGGTAATGCACCTATTCGTTGTTTGCTAACCGCCATTAAAGCTCATAGAAGAAGAAGACAGCGAAGACGAAGTAGACCCACTCGGCTGCTACAGTGCACGCCGCAAAAGGCATCTTTATGATATATCCCACCATAACGTTAACGACACCGAAGTCTGAAAAACGGAGCATGCCTCTGCCCGTGCAAGTTTTTAACTTTCAGGTAAGTCTTAACCGTCGCTTTATTAATCATTTACAACCACCCAGTCGCACTGGAGACTGAACATGATCGATCTTCATTGGCTATGGTGTAACCTTAGCTAGCTAAAGCTAAACTGTAAGCTACGTTCCAGTTCATGTTTAGATTCATCATTTAAGAGCTCGCAATACCACCATCATCATGCGGGATGATGTGTATGATTTATATGCAGAAATTAATTTATTAATAACCTTAATCTTAACATTTAAATGTATTGTTAACTTCCAGTGCATTCTAATATGACGCTCAGTTGAGAAACAAGAATAAATAATAACGTTGACATTATTTACTACTGTGGGCTAGTTTGAGGAATTACCCTTACACTTCTGTAAAACGATAAACCATGCATGCATTTTGGTAAAACATTTGCGATTGAGTTTAGAACTGCAGGCTTAACAGCCGACTGAAGGCCTCCATTGGCTTATAACATAATGACGAATTTAGCATTTTTGTTCACTTCACCAGCAACACAACTAATAAAGCTAACCTGCAGTTACTGATGTACACGTATCCTACATTTGGTTCGTCAGCAAAACATAACATAGACTGAAGAACAGTTTGTGTTTATCATTGTAGCCTGTAGCTAACGAAAGCTATTATTGACAAGCCAACTTCCTGTTGTTAGCAGTTTGTCACATTAGCTTTAAGCTAGCTGTACAATGGGCGGCTGATGAAGCTTTAGCGCTCTATCAAGATTCAAGATATGTTACTGTCATGTGTACACAGCATAACAGGCAGATGCACTGTACGAATACATTCTTACACTCAGCTCTACACACTTAAATATTAAACTATATACAAATATTATATAAGAACATTTTAAAATGTGAGCTGACATACATTAATAAAGAAAGAAAGATACATAAGTTGTGTGCAATTCCTGTCCCAGGAATGCATGATGTGCTGCATAATAAAAAATAAAGATATATAAACAGCAGGGTATGGTGTATAAATATATGCATAGGAAGGAAGACATATTGTAAAACAATATAGTGACAGAGTTAGTGCTCATGGTCATGACTTCCTAGTCATGACCATGACTGGTCACATTATCCTTAATGTGACCATTTCCTTTGAGGTGTCGCATAGAAAACATACAAATGCGTAAAAATTAAATAGTTGGTTTGATAAGAAGAAACTTAATATTGATAAAAATGAAATTAATAATCCTTTGGAACCGTTTGACCAACTCAAAATGAACAAGTATCTTATGATTAAGAAATTGATAGAGTATCTTAATTATTATAATGGAGGATACTATATACTGTACAACATATTGTGGGGAAATAGATACAAATATATAATATTCATCCCATAAGAATTGTAAATAAAATCATGTATAAAGAGCTTACAAACACACTCTTTATCAAATTAAAGGCAATAACATTTGCTTGACTTCAATTCAGTTTGAACCATGTGATCGTGATCATCATCAAAGCACAATAAAACAATGCATAACAGTATCCAAAAGCTGATGTCTGAAAGGAATGTGTGTGTTCAAGGATCAATTAGTGAGGACTACTGCAACATGTCATCATGTTACAGTCACACGTTTTAATGTAGTTAATGACTGCAGGGAGGAAAACATGTATTCAGTTTAAAGAAATGTTTAAATACAATTTATTGAATGGGCATGAGATGGATGAACTGTCGAAGTAAGACAGGGTTTTTTATATTATGAATGTTTTATTTGCGTTTTCTGTTTGATTTGGTTCAGTTGCGATGGAGAATGTTTTTATTTATTGAACATATCAAAAAAGGGGTAGGATTCACTTGTTCGACGTAAAATGATGTTTATTCAGAGTTTGTTGTAGGCTATATAGGGTTGCAAAGGGGCGGAACATTTCCGGAATGTTTCCATGGGAAGTTAAGCTGGGGAATTTTGGAAATATTCGTTGCAAAATTAAACACAAAACATGACATTTCAACAGATTTGTTTGTGTTTCTTTTAATTTTTTTTATATAGAACAGAACAAGTTTTAATTATTTTATTGAACAATTATTTGTTTTATTGAAAAACGAAAACAGGAATGTTGAGTTAAATGTTACTCATCCCCCCCCAACCCCACTCATTAAAAATGAACAAAAATGCACCCCCATCCAAAAATCCCCACCAAGTCCCATTCAAAAATGTTAAAGGAGACATGTCATGGCCATTTCCACTGATCATAATTGCATTGTTGAGGTCTACTAGAATAGATTTATATTTTGCAATTTTCCAAACTCACATTGGTTTCTCAAACAGAATCTCTGTAAACTACGTGTATTCACTGAATTTCACTCTCTGCCTTTAACGGGAGGCAATCCTCATGACACGCATTTTTAAATAATTATCATCCGATAAAACAGACCAGTCTCGTTATCAGTGATTTTAAGCTGATTAATTACCGAAATAACATCAACCCTGTGGGCGGCGCCATTTTAACGAGTCACATGACTTATTTTACCGGAAGTGACGTGAACTATGCGTTTGGTGTCGAGGACATGTTGCTTTGTGCTTTGTTCATGTTGTTTACTCTAGTTACTCTCACAATTCTATTGAAATATGCCTCATTGTATCGCGAAACATTGCCACAATTCGGATAGGAACAATCCACGGAATGCTCGGTTCCATCTATTGCCAACGGGTAAGCGTAGGAAGTACGTTCGGAGGCAGTGGCTAGCGAAATGTGCTCGGCCCGAACCGAAAGATCCACAGGCGCATGTATGCAGCGAACATTTCAAGTTTCCGGACGACTACTCTGAGAGTATGATGAAACATAAAATGGGATTTATTAATCAACCATTACTTAATGGGGATGCAGTGCACTGCCAATGCCAGCCAGCGTAAGCACATTACGCAGCAGACTTTACTTATTGTTTACTACGTAAGGAAGCAGGAATTGCAGGACCCAGAGCGCACAGAGCGGACAGCAGATAACGGAATTGCAGTTTTATTGCTTATAGATTATCAGAACATTTCAAAGGGGACACAGTCACATTGGATATTAACCTATGGATTAACTACATCATCGTTTTTATCGTTGTAATGCCATTGAAGACCAGTTTAGACCAGACAAAGATGAAGGTAAGCCATGTTAGCCTAGCGCATGTTAGTACCTAGCGCCACTTGTTTTGATGTACGTTTTTGTTGATAACGTCGCGAGTTTGTATCTTTCAGTGTTGAGGTGGGCACCGTTAGATTCTGTGTCTTTACGATCATAAACGATGTGTTGGATGTGCAGCTAGGATAAGTAATAAGGGAGCTAGGAGTGATTTTCGGTGCAGTAATAGGTTAGCATTTTTCGCTCGGGGCTAATTCAGAGGCTCACTGTTAGCATTGTGTGTTTTTTTGAAGAAAAAAATGAAAAAGATCAGTTAAATTAGTTTTTTCCCCGTTATATGGATATCAAATATTCATAGTTTATTAAATATTAAGGTTCCTTAGACGTTGTTTCCTGCAAATGACGCGATTTCTAAGAGGATAACAGAATATGTTTTTTATTTTTTTTACAGTTGTATTTGGATGGAATGAATACCTATAGTGATAATTCAAAGTAAGTCCGCCTGGACTTTATTTTTCTAAACTTCTTCCTCGGCTGACGAGTCCGAACTCAAATACTCCGCCATGTTTTCGTCGAATGAGCTGTTCGTGTGTTTACAAAGTGAACGCATAGATGACGTCACGACCTAGTTTTTCGGATCATGTGACTACTGAAAATGGCCAAAATGGCAGCTGCCTGACGGAATATACAGGTTTTGATAAAAAAGAGCTATAAAATCATTATTTACCGGGGAATATCACTGATTTCTTCAGGGTATGGTTTAAACATAATGTTTCACTAAATACTGAAGTTTTGATTAACTATCTAATGACTGGAGCCTTCCTTTAACGGCTCGTTGTAGCTCCAATAGCTCCAGCCCCCAACCTCCCTGTGAGCACAGTGTGCTCTGATTGGTCGGGACGTTGTGAATAGCGCTGAGCTCCGTGGACGTGTGGTTTCCTTGTTTAGCGAAACTGCACCACTTAGAACTAACTAAACAATGCAGAGATTATTTTTATATAATTGTATTCAATAACCGTAAGAAATTCAACAGTATGAAGTGATTTGTAAATAAATAGGAATACAGATTTGACTTAATGTTTTCATAAATATATTTTTCTGCCAGTTTGTCATGGGACTTATTTTTACCCTCTCAAAGAACCGGAACCGAGACCCGAAAATAACCGGAATCGAAAAGCAGAACCGGAATCGAAAAGCAGAACCGGAATCGTTAAAATCCAAACGATACCCAACCCTATGTGTGATGCACGATGACGAAGAAGAAGATTCCAGTGGCCCCAATTTTTGTCCGTTCTGGACAAGTGAAAAATGTATTCGGACAAGTAAAGTACTCTCTAAAAACCTTTTCTCACACTGGCTTGCTACAAAAGGAAAACTTGCGCGGCTCTCATGTCAGGGGTACTTGAGTGAGTGACATGCTGGCTCTGCATGCACAGCAAACCACCAAACACAATCATTCTTGATCAGATCACAGCAGGCCCCGCCCTGCTAGTTTGCAGACCATCAAAACACCGGTAAAAAATGAGTCAACCAGTTAAGATCCAGACGTCCGTGACTAAAATCCTTCATCCGGTTAAATATAGTTTAAAAAACCACCATATATATATATATATATATATATATATATATATCGCAGGGGAAAAAAATATATCGCAATGTCAGTCTTTTTCAATATCGTGCAGCCCTGCTGTCCAGCCTTGTTGAGGATAGCTCTGTGTCCGGCTCAAAGAGCCTTAGGTTTGCCCGAATGCCAACCAGTTTTTCCACTCTCACATCTGTGAGCCTGTTGCGAACCTCTGTGTGGTCTCAATAGCCATGCAGTGAGCAGTGTGCTATGGCATGGATATTCAAGTGTGATTGAATGGCATCTGTTTGTTTTAGTCAAGATTATGCTAACATATACTTTCCCCAACTATATTGAAGTTCAATTTAGAAAATTCCCAGTTTATTCCCGTTAATTCCCATGGAAAGTTTCCATCTTTGAAAATTCTCGGAATTTTGCAACCCTTCGATTCCACCGGGTCCGTCTGCGTCACAGCTGCGCCACGGCTGCGCCGCGGTTTTGGTCCGGCCTCCTCCGGCGTCATACCCTACCGGGCGCGTTTCAGAAGCGGAGCGTCTTGTCTGCCGGCTCGCAGTTTTTGTTGATTTGGGCATATTTCCTGGACAGGCTACTTTGTACAGACAAAGTTAATAATAATTGTAATATTCCAGTTATAAACGACATGAATCAAAGATGTGTTGCTGTATTTTAATGGTAAAAAAATGCATTCATCATCATAATTATTCTATATATATAATTTACACAGTGCCTGTAAACCGGAGGAGAACGCTGGCATTTCTCCTCCTACTTGAAAGACTACGGAGGGATAGGGTCTGCAAATTAGTTTATTTGGGGGATGGGCCGGATGCTGTCACCGGTCCATTTCCTGCCCGCCGCCTCTGCAACGCCCCTCGTTGAAAAATCGACTTGAATCCTATTTCGAGCGGAGCCCAGCGGCAAGACGCTTCTGAGCCGTAACGTGGCGCGTCTGGTGGAATAGCACCCATTGACTAGAGTGGCCGCGATCTTGTCAAACGCCGCGGCGCAGCCGGACCCGGTGGAATCTAGGGGTAAGGCCAGTGTTTCCCCTATATACAAATAGTGGCGGCGCACCGTTGGCGCTCATCCTAATTTTCGGCCTTGATGTAACAACATTCATAATTAAGTAATTGTAACACTTGTAATTGTATTACCCCGGTTACACTTTTCATTCGCCCTGTACGATGGGCGCTGTAAGTGATGAAAGTGGGGGATGTTGGCTTATCAGGCTCCCGCAGCTCACAGCCAAAGTGCGAGCGTGGAAGCGATGGATGGATCGAGCGAGAGAGAGAGAGGGTGCACCGGTACCGGCGCTGTTGTTATTAGAATCTTATTAGCTGCGCTAACGGATATAAGAAGTAGATGTTTCTACAACCAGGGTGGAGGAGAGCTCTTCTGTCAGACTGAGAGGCTCAGTGAGGTAAAGGACTCTGAGTGTTGAGATAGTTCACTTTAGTCTAAGTTATCTCAGTGGGTCTCAAACGTTTTGACCACAATTTATGTAAACACATATTTCCAAGGCACTCCTTTATAATTATTAGGATTAATAAAAACAGGTTTGAAATCATTCCAATGTATACTCTAGGACAGTAAACCAAAAATATTGTTTAAAGTTGGAGAGATACAAAAATATGCATACATTAATAAATGTTAACTAGGTAAAATAAGATATAAATGAACAACAAAAATATAATAAGTTACATTTATTTGTTATTGGCTATGGTAGGTTATCGGTTATGTTCATATTAGGGGTCGACCGATAATCGACTCCCAGCAGCGAAATCGACAGAAGCGCTGACGCCTCATCACTCAACCGTTCCCATGTTTTCTTATGTGTTGCCATAAGTTAGTCTCTCTCCGTTGGTGCGCTGGGCTAATGCTAATGCGAGCATCTTTTATATAATGTCAAATACTTATTTCCTCCACTGTATTTAATATCAATAACTAACACTATCTTAGAAAGCTATCAAAACCATTATAACATGCCTTCCTTGTTGCCAACCAGACTTCCTGTGTAGAACAGGGAGGCTAAAGAGATTGTGAAAAACTGTTGAAATCAGTGCAAATATTTTATATCCATTGTGAATTTTTTTCCAATACAATTATTTCTCACCACCATTCTCCAATGTATTGACAGCTATCAACAAGCTCTTGAAGCAGTTTTATAGTTGTACTTAATTATTTGGAGCACTCATTTAAAACTGACTTGAAGTTTCTATTTTTTTTTTTTTTATCTTTTAAATCTATGAAACATTTTATATTTAATCCTAGTATTATTTGGAATTATTTGTATATATAATGTGGATCGTGTGTTGTATTGTGATATGTGCTAACCTCTGCTGTGTTCCTCAGGGGTCTGTGGAACCCATGCAGATAGACGCCGACCCCCAGGATGACCAGCAGAATGCTCCGGACACCAACTACATTGTGGAGAACCCAACACTGGTACAGATCTGAAACACTTGTATTTAAATACTCTTATGGCGCGTTTCCACTGCAGGCCTCGCTCGGCCTCGCTCAGTTTGGTTAGGCCTTATTAGGCCCGGCTCACTTTAATGCTGCGCTTCCATTACAGTTTAGGAACTGGGATAGTTACTATAGTAACGCAGTGTAGGCGGAGCCGTGACGTCATCTTCAATGAGAGCCCCAGAAAAACAACATAGCCGTTAGCTGTTAGCCCTCAGAGCTCACAGCTCCTCATATCTGTTCAGAAACTAGACACAAGTTAAACAAGTACAAACCACAGACTGCCTGTGTCATGGCGAATACAGTCGCTGGTTTATTTATGTCTGTAGGCCGTTGTTGTGAGTGTGGACGGTCGGAGCATATATAACGTTAGCTTAGCCAAGCTCCATTTAGAAAACACGCATTTTAAAAGGGTTTTTCGCCTTCCGTCTGTCTCAGACTTGTCAAAGCATTAATTCATGGTTTTTACTAACCGGTATCTGTATGTTGTTACTTCGGCATCATTTAGAAACGTGTATTACATCACGGTCAAATATGTTCATCTTGTTGTAGTTGTAGCCCCCTTGCCAGCGATTCTCTCTAGTTTAGCATACTCAGCCCGACGCAGCCTGGTTGTTCCTGGCCCTAGAACCACGATTTAGTCGGGCCAGAAAAAAGGTGAAAAAGTAGCCCCGGGCCAAAACTAGGCCAAGTGGAAGCGCAACCAAAAAACGGGCCCCGCACGGCTCGGCACGCTTAAAGCGAGCGGCACGCTTAAAGCGAGCTACCCGCTGCAGTGGAAACGCGCCATTAGAGTCTGGGACCCTTCACATTTGAGCCTACAATTCTGGTACCTGGAATGTTAATACTGGAACCAAAAGGGCTCTGTACTCTGCTCTCTGTAAAGAAAATGTGTTTTCAAAAAGTTTTCCAACCTTCTCAATTTCAACATTATTTATTGAGAACATTTTGTTTAATCAATTTAGAATATTGAATCACCGATATATCGGCCATTGTTACCCCTTTTTTCTCGCACATCAGCAAATTAGGTGAAATGTGCCAATGGCGGTAACCAATGTTTATTTGTTTTGCTGGTCAATGTGACTAAGTACTGTTGGAGAGGGTTTTTAATTTTTTAATTAATAACCATGACCTTTTTTAAGATCTTTCCCCTGTCACTCCCTGTGTAGGACCTGGAGCAGTATGCCACCAGCTACAGTGGGTTGATGCGCATCGAGAGGCTTCAGTTCATCGCTGAGCACTGTCCTCAGCTGAGAGTGGAGGCCCTGAAGATGGCCCTCACCTTCGTCCAGAGGACCTTCAATGTGGACACCTATGAAGAGATCCACCGCAAACTCACAGAGGCCACTAGGTATTTCAGTCATTGACCCGCCTCTGATCCAGCCCAATGTTTTCCTTTTTTAACAATAATAATAATAGATTTATTTTGTTAGCGCTTTTACGATATACCGTGTCATGGCGATAACCGCGGCATGCGCGGTATTCACACCGCAGGGACGTGTTTTTTTTTTTTTTTTAAATGCTAACGCACTTTAGCACAGAATTAAAAAATAAAGATACCCTTATTACTTATCGAAACTGCACATGCAATGTATCCGATTAAAGCTGAGACTCCACAGATTATTTAAGTATAGTATCCAAGCGATCCGATCTCGCAACAGGGGAAGCAAACACAGACATCACAACACGTACCTTTTACGGAGGTAAAAGATCGTCTCACCGTAGCTGTCAATCTGATCAAAAGACGTGTTCAATGGCATTAAAACGAGAAAGAAAAAACGCGGCTGAATCGGTTGATCCATAGGTTGATAATGTATCTGTAAAAATCGGAGCACAACAGTTAGCTGCTAATGGTAGCCACCAGAGTGTATGCAGCTTCCGGTTTTGGCTACGCGTCACTCTCACTCCTTATTTGGTAATGTGTCTGTGTTAGACTAACACACACACATTACCAAATAAGGAGTCTAACTTAGACTGCGCTGGACTGCCGCATAGCCAAGACCGGAAGCAGCAGCCACTCATTACATGAAAATGGAATTATGGATTAGAAATTAAATCATTTTTTTATACAGAGACGTTAAAAACCTATGGATCAACCGATTCAGCCGCGTTTCGTTCTCGTTTTAATGCCATTGAACACGTCTTTTGATCAGATTGACAGCTACGGTGAGACATCTCCCCTAGAAGCTCCGTAAAGGTACGTGTTGTGATGTCTGTGTTTGCTTCCCCTGTCCGAGTTCGGATCACTCAGTGATGATACTATATACCTAAATAATCTGTGGAACCTCAGCTTTAATCGGATATCTTGTAAGTGCAGCTACGATATAATAAAGGTACTTTTATCTTGAGGTCTGTGCCAAAGTGCGTTAGCATTTTTCGCTCAGGGGTCATTTAGATGCTTCTTATGAGACTTGTGTTTTGTTTTGGTAAAAATGGTTTGTATCGTCAGTTAGCTGAGATTATTTCCGTTAATCTGGTATAACACATTAATAGGTTCTTAAATATTACGATCCCCTGAGACACTGTCGTGAAAAAAAAAAGTAAAGTACCCGCCGGGACCTTGGGGTTTAACAGGTTAAAAAAACCGCAATATATACCGCAGGGGGGGGGGAAATCGCGATGTCAGTTTTTTTCAATACCGTGCAGCCCTGCTGTCAATGGTGAAGTTGAAATTCTGGATGAGTGCAATCCTGATTTAAAATCACCATGTGAGCAGCCCAACAGTGTTCTCTTACCACATAGATTGTGGTCGTTACTATTCACAAACCCACACTCTTTTAAACCAACATTGTTTAACTTTATTGTATATTTTGTTCCCCTGTAGAGAGGTGCAGGGTGTGCCTGACACAGTCCCTGAGGGTGGGGTTGTCCCTCCCCCCCTGGACTCTGCCTGGGCTGAGTCCACCAGGAAGAAGGCTCTGCTCAAACTGGAGAAACTGGACACTGATCTGAAGAACTACAAGGGAAACTCCATTAAAGAGAGCATCAGGTACAAGGCACAAGGACTTATCTTAGCATCAATATTAAGGGCAGAACCATTTTTCAGTAACAAATTGCAATTTTGAATGCTTTGGAACTGCCATATGGTTCCATAATACTTGATTCAGATATGGAGCCTTCACCAAATATTGTGCTAACGCGCTTTGGATATCGCACTAGTCCATACTATGATTTTTTTAATTAGAAATGAATAATGTAGCCCTATCAATATTCTTACCAACTTTTCTAGTATGGTCATATCAAAAAGCTTAGATCCAATTATTCTTATTCCTCTTGGTCTTTTTCCCTTAATCTCACACACACACACACACACACACACACACACACACACACACACACACAGACACACACACACACACACACACACACACACACACACACACACACACACACACACACACACACACACACACACACACACACACACACACACACACACACACACACACACACACACACAGGAGAGGCCATGATGACCTGGGGGATCATTACCTGGACTGTGGAGACCTCAGTAATGCCCTGAAATGCTACTCCAGAGCCAGAGACTACTGCACCAGTGCCAAGCATGTCATCAACATGTGTCTAAATGTCATCAAGGTACATGCATACACATCATATGGCAGTAACCATGGTAATAGCCAGTATTCTGAGTTATTGATGCTTCACTGGTTCAATATGGATATATTCTGTACTGCCGTTCTGTGGAGTATTAAGCACGCTAAACCTGGGTTTCAGGTTAACGTTTCAATGCTTTCTGCCACATAACAAGAAAGCAGTGTGGGGTGGAAACCACTAGAACTCCTTTCCCACGAAAGCGGTTCCAGTTCAGAGCTAGTGCCTGATTTAAGAATCAGTTCTTCCTGTTTCCACCACAGCGGGGCGGCTCTTTGCCCCGAAAACCGGTTCATAGTTGAGAGCACTCGTTTGCTCGTCATGAACCAAATCAATACATGGGCTACATAGGTTGCCATGTCAGAATATCATCAGTAATATCATAAGGAAAAATATGCCTGTAGAAAACGCTTTTTACAACAATATGATGGCAACAAACAGTCAAGATAGTCAGGTGAGCTTCAGTTGCTATGCCAACATCACACATCCAATACCAGAGAAACTGTACTAACGGCGTTGTGATGCAAACCGTGTCCATTCAGACCGAAACACATCCACGAATGGAGTTACTGCTTTCCAGCGGCCGCTGCCATCAGTCACCGGCTGAACACCGGTGGACGAACAGCGTATCACTCCAGCGGTATGAACCACATTGGTAAACAATGAAGCACTGCACTCTGGGAAAGAGTATAACATTGGAGAAGTCGTTCTTTCATTTAATCTGGCTTCTACATTTAAAGCAACATAAGCATCGGCCCGACAGTCCGCCATTGTTGTTGTTGAGAGCGGATGGGCCGAAAATCAGAAACAATGATGTCATAACGTCGCTCCAGTCGGGCTCTGGGCGGTGGAAACAGAACTGGGGCCAACAAGGAGAACCGGTTTGAAACCAGAAGAGCCCTAACACGGAGCTAGAACTGGAACGGGTTTGGTGGGAAAGGGGTATTGGAGCAGTTTCAACAATTAGACTACAGAAACTAAACCCTGTCCTCGCTGCCCACAGGTTAGTGTCTACCTCCAGAACTGGTCCCATGTTCTGAGCTACGTCAACAAAGCAGAATCCACGCCAGAGATAGCAGAGGTGAGCCCTCACACAGCACACTCCGGACCGTGTTTAACGTGAAACTCACACACACATTCATTTTGAGAAACAGCAAGCCCTTCTCTGTCACCCAGCGTTCCTCACTGTGATGTCGCCTGTTTCGATCTGTCTGTGTCTTTCAGCAAAGAGGAGAGCGCGACAGCCAAAACCAAGCGGTCCTCACCAAATTAAAGTGTGCTGCAGGTAAGACAGCCTTGTACAATGTTAGTAAGTAGTTGCTTCAGAGGATATAGAGGGGTCGAGTGATGTCATGTTTCCATTAGACTTCAGAATATTGCAGAAAATACACATTTTGGCAAAACCATGTTTATGATACTTACACATTTTATTCAGAAAGGCACGTTTATTTATACTGCACCTTTCAACACAAGGCAAATCAAAGTGCTTTACAAAAATGAAATAGATTAAGAGCATTTAGAAATAGTGCAGCGGAAACACAACACAATTGGCATTTCAAAACCGTCATTAGAAAGCAAACATAATGAAATATACATAAAACCAGCTAGTATAGGAAGATACAGCTAAAACACATGAATACAAGTTGCAGTGTAATATGAGGAGTCTGAATGTCTTCAGCCTGGATGGAGAAGTAGTCCGTCACAGCAGACCTGCAGGATTCTGGTAGTTGGCTCCAGACGTTGGAGCATAACAACTGGACGCTGCTGCTGCATGTTTAGTTGTGACTCTGGGCGGAAAGCGGAAAGCAGAGCCCTGCTTCCTCATTTTTGAAGCGCAAATGAATCGCAAGAAGTAGAATGATAACATTAGTATGTAAAGGAACTACATACTGTAACTACATACTGTACGCTGTGGCTCAGTGGGTAGTGTGCTGGACTTCGAATCAGGGGGTAGCACGTTGGAGTCCCACTGCAGTCAGCATGTCGCTGTGTCCCTGAGACGCTTCGCCCCAAAGCGCTGCTGTGGGGATCGCCCACAGTGCTGAGTACGTTGGTCGCTTTGGAGAAAAGCGGCTAACGAGTCACATGTGATGTAGTCACTTCTTAGCCACCTCTGTTTTTATGACATGTAGCATTTTCAGACATTCACCAGAGATATTTACTGATGTATTTGATGTTGTAAAACAAAACTTCAAAAGCTCTTCATCTAAGGAACTCAGGTTGAACAGGCTGTTGTCTCCAGGACGAGGGAACAGGGAGGTCCTGCGCCGCTCTACAGTCGTTACCTAACCTTGTTTATTGTTTCAAGGACTGGCAGAGTTGGCCTCTCGAAAATATAAACCAGCTGCCAAGTGCTTCCTGCAGGCTTCCTTTGACCACTGTGACTGTCCTGAGGTGAGTGATGTAAGCCAATGAACTCTCCACTAGATCCACTCAAGCAACTTCATCCATTGGATCCACAGTACCCAGTGTTCTCTGCAATAACACCTTCCGGAGGCCTCTCAAGTCCTACTGATGATATGATCCACCAACATGCATGTGCACTCAGACACCTCTTAACTGCATACAGTCGATTGCTGCTGTGCTAATGATCCCAACACCACACTTAGAACTGTTTGGACAAAAGCTTTGCAGAAAGATGTTGTGATGATGACAGTGAATGGAGATGTCTCCTGCTTTCCAGGAACGCTGTTGCTGCTAATATCATTTCAGGGATCTGTAGACTTCAGCTCGCGTCTTGTTATTTAACTGGTTTTTCTAATAACTCAGTTTGACATTCTGGATACTTCCGTTTACTTCATATTAAAGACACTCCTGTGTGTTCTTCCAGTCAGTAGCTCTGGGCTCCATGCGAGCTCCAACAGCTTGACTGAGTCACAGCAGGGTACAACATAGCTTAAGGTCAATCGTGTTATGGATAGAATACCGTTTGATTCGTCTTACTTGGCCTGCTGCCTCACACCATCCACGGCTGTAGGTTAAAGTCACTATTACGATATCTACATCAAAACCCTAAACTCTGAATGGTGTGTGTGTGTGTTCCTGCAGCTCCTGTCCCCCAGTAATGTAGCTGTGTACGGAGGCATGTGTGCTTTGGCCACATTCGACAGACAGGAGCTCCAGCGCAACGTCATCTCCAGCAGGTAGCTGGCCTTTTATTAACCATAGCTGAAAATGTCTTGTTAAAATAAATCTAAACTAATATTTTGTGCGTCCTCAGCTCCTTTAAGTTATTTCTAGAGTTGGAACCTCAGATCCGGGACATCATTTTCAAGTTCTATGAGTCCAAGTACGCTTCCTGTCTCAAGCTGCTGGACGAAATGAAGGTGAGCAGGAAACTAAGCTGAGGCGGTGATGATGTAATAACTGTGATGATTCTTTAGTTGATGTGTGTGTGTGTGTGTGTGTGTGTGTGTGTGTGTGTGTGTGTGTGTGTGTGTGTGTGTGTGTGTGTGTGTGTGTGTGTGTGTGTGTGTGTGTGTGTATGTATGTGTGTGTGTGTGTGTGTGTGTGTGTGTGTGTGTGTGTGTGTGTGTGTGTGTGTGTGTGTGTGTGTGTGTGTGTGTGTGTGTGTGTGTGTGTGTGTGTGTGTGTGTGTGTGTGTGTGTGTGTGTGTGTGTGTGTGTGTGTGTGTGTGTGTGTGTGTGTGTGTGTGTGTGTGTGTGTGTGTGTGTGTGTGTGTGTGTGTGTAGGATAACCTCCTTTTGGACATGTACCTGGCCCCACATGTCAAGACGCTGTACAGCCAGATCAGGAACAGGGCCCTTATTCAGGTGAGACATGCTTTTCAACATCAGGAACAAATACATGTGTATCACTTTGCTGAGAAGAAAAGTATTTATAAAAATAAGTACTAGATCTGTGTGGAGTGATGAGTATACTGTGACCTTCCTCAATATATACACCAAACAAAAAGGAAAGTCACAATGTTCCACAGTTGAATGTCCCATCATTGTGTCCCCTGGAGCTCTCCAGGGTGCTGAAACACTGGACTACGTTGTGTGATCCGGGAACTGCTCAGAAAGCTCCTTTATTGTCAATGTGTGCTTTTTCCCCGTTTACGTTTTTCAATAATCTTAGTTTTTGGCCAACTTTGACCCACAGCAAGCAAAGAATAGATAAAAATGAAACGAACCAATTAAATAAATAAATGGTATATACAACATATGTATTAATATAATGCAGGCTAAATGAAACCAGGGTGCAATACAAGTTTGTTTTTAGCTTACACAGAAAACAAGACACTACCGCTTCAAAAGCTCTGTTCAGCTAAATCAAATGAAAACAAGAACAAGTACCATCTAATAGTATAATGACAGACATGTGACCGTTATGTTTGTTCAGTATTTCAGCCCCTACGTGTCAGCTGACATGACTAAGATGGCGCAGGCCTTCAACACCACAGTAGCCGCTCTGGAGGACGAGCTCACTCAGCTCATACTGGAGGGGCTCATCAACGCACGCATCGACTCCCACAGCAAGGTGACGCACTGTACATGTTGACCAGTTAGTCGTTCTCCATATGAAACATCACTGACTGGTCCTGTCCCATAGATCCTGTATGCCAGGGATGTGGACCAGAGGAGCACCACCTTTGAGAAGTCCATCCACATGGGCAAAGAGTTCCAGAGACGAGCCAAAGCCATGATCCTCCGAGCGGCCGTGCTCCGCAACCAGATCCACGTCAAGGTACAAACGCCTCTCATCACATAACGTCTACGTTAAAGTTAACACACTCACGGGGACAATGCAAAACGCTTAATGTGATTATTTTAGCTACGGTTAGTTTGCTAACAACATTAGCATAGCTAGCTCACTTAAGCAAACTCATGGAGGCAAATGATTGGTTGCTTGACGTTTTGCAACTTCATTTTATAAGTTACAGTTATATCACAATATGTAGGTTGCATTGTTGACTATGATGTAATGGATGGGAGGGGCTTATCCCAACAAAAGAATGCATGCAGTCGTATCCTGACGTTCAGCTCTGGCGTAGGAGTGGGGGGGAGTGGGTTGGCTTCCCGTCACGTTCCTCCTTACACGGCTGTAATTCAGTATTGCTCTCATGAGAGACGGATGAAGAAAGACGGGCAGCTGATCCTCACCGTAATATGTATTATTACTTTAGATGAAACTCTGGGAGCATGTTAACTTGACTGGTGTGTCTCCTCCTCAGTCCCCCCCCAGAGAAGGCAGCCAGGGAGAATTGACACCTGCCAACAGCCAGACCAGGATGAGCACCAACATGTGAGGAGGGGAGGCTCACCCACACCAACCCCGCCCACTTCCTGTTTCTCTGCTGAAGACACAATATAAAGACTTGTTCTGAAAGGATCTCTGATATCCTGTCAGCTGATCCATCCTCTGTCAGGCTGCTCATCCGGACGAGAGGAAAGTGTGTTTTGATGAAAGCTCAGCACGTACGCTGTGTGACTTGTAGGAGATGCTCTGCTTACACATAAACAGGAACATGGTTTCAAAATAAAAACACTTCCCAAACCATACACTCACTGTTTTTCATTATAATAAGCTCTGTTGTCATGTGAAACTTTATCTGTAGAACACATTTAAACATTGACCAAGGTGCTGAGAATACAAAGCAAACAAATAAACAAATATATGACATGATTAAAATTATAATAAAATAATTACAGCACAACCTATAATGAAGACCAGGAAAGTTTCCCATTTCTCTAATTCCCCTCCTCGACTCCTATCCTCGTGTCTTAGTCCCGCCCACAGGAGATGCGAGCGGATGACTGATGAGGGGAACCGGGGAGAGAGGAGGGGAGGAGAGAGGAGAGGAGGGGAACCGAGGAGAGAGGAGGGGAAGCAGCAGGCGGTTAGAGAGATGAGAACTCCTCTCCTCTGAGCGGTCATATTAAAGAGACGTCCATTAATGATGACAGAAGGCAGCAGCCTCTGTCTGATGGACAGATGTGTTCATGACCACTTATATATTTACTTTGATTAATTCACAGTGCGGTAATGAGACAATAACAGGCTACAGATACGGAAATATACATACATATATATTCATATATTAGTGCTGTCAAAATTATCACGTTAACGGCGGTAATTAATTTTGAGTGTAATTACCTAATAAAAGTAAATGTAACAACTACTACAGTGCAACAAAACAGGAAGATTAAATGTGGTCTCTTAAACATAAGATCTCTAGCATCTAAAGCAATATTGGTAAATGATTTAATATCAGATTATAATATTGATATATGCTGTCTCACTGACACTTGGTTGAGACATGAAGAATATGTCAGCATAAATGAGGCCACTCCACCCAGCCATGTCAACACTCATATTGCTCGAGGCACGGGCCGAGGAGGTGGAGTTGCAGCAATCTTTGACTCAAGTTTACTTATCAATACTAAACCAAAATTAAATGATACCTCCTTTGAAAGCCTCGTTTTTAGTCTTACGCATCCGACCTGGAAAACTTTGCAGCCAATCTTATTTGTTACAGTGTATCGTGCACCAGGTCCTTATTCAGAATTCTCTGAGTTTTTATCAACTTTGGTTCTTAAAACAGACAAAGTAATTATCGTAGGTGACTTTAATATTCATGTTGACGATGATAAAAATAGCCTTACTGTTGCATTTAACTCTATATTAGATTCTGTTGGTTTCTGTCAGTGTAAATAAACCAACCCACTGTTATAATCACACTCTCGACCTTGTTCTGACTTATGGTATTGAAATTGAGCAACTATTAGTCGAACCGCATAATCCTGCTTTATCCGACCATTTCTTAGTAACTTTTGAAGTACTGTTACGAGACTACAAAGCATTAGTCAAAAGCTCCTGCAGCAGAAATCTTTCTGTTAGTGCTATAGCCACATTTAAGGAAGAGATTCCACCAATACTTAACTCGATAGCATGTCTGCATGTAGGGGAGGAAACTTATACAAAATGTACACCACCCCAAATTGATCATGTTGTTGATACAACATGCTACAGATGCGCTGCGAATAAAATTAGACTCTGTTGCTCCTTTGAAAAAGAAGAAAATAAAACAACATAGATTAGCTCCATGGCATAATGCGGAAACCTGCAAAATAAAGCAAAAGTCGAGACAACTTGAAAGGATATGGCGTTCCACTAAACTTGAATCTCGTTTAATTTGGCATATTACTCTCAATGAATATAAGAAAGCGCTGCGTAAAGCGAGAGCAGCCTACTACTCTTCATTAATAGATGAGAATAAGAATAATGCAAGATTTCTTTTCAGCACTGTAGCCAGGCTGACAGAGAGCCACAGCTCGAGTGAGCCTTCTATTCCCATAGCACTCAGTAGTAATGATTTTATGTGCTTTTTTAACGATAAAATTGTTACTCTTAGAAACAAAATTAATGACCTCTTGCCTTTGACCAGTATAGTGTTATCAACAGCTCCCGGAAACGTAAGTTCTAATATTACACTAGATAGTAAACTAGAATGCTTTTCAGCCATTAACCTTGAACAATTACATTCAATGATTCTCTCTTCTAAACCATCAACGTGCATGTTAGACCCAATTCCAACTAAGCTGTTGAAGGAAGTTTTCCATTAATTAGCACTTCTTTATTAAATATTATGAATATGTCTTTATTATCAGGCTATGTTCCACAATCATTCAAAGTAGCAGTGATAAACCGCTTCTTAAAAAGCACAACCTCGATCCAGAGGTTTTAGCCAACTATGGACCTATTTCTAATCTTCCGTTCCTCTCAAAGATTCTTGAGAAAGCGGTTGCAAAACAGCTGTGTGATTACTTAAAAAACAATGATTTATTTGAAGATTTTCAGTCTGGCTTTAGAACACATCATAGCACAGAGACAGCTCTGGTTAAAGTCACAAATGACATTCTAATAGCCTCAGACAAGGGACTTGTCTCTTTTCTTGTTTTGCTCGATCTCAGTGCTGCATTTGATACTATGGACCATGATATCCTATTGCAAAGACTAGAGCACTTAGTTGGCATACAGGGAACTGCTTTAGGCTGGTTTAGGTCCTATCTATCTGAACGCTCTCAGTTTGTACGTGTCAACGATGAATCTTCCACGCAAACCAAAGTTAGCCATGGAGTGCCACAGGGCTCAGTGCTCGGACCTATTTTGTTCACATTATATATGCTTCCGTTAGGCAATATTATAAGGAATCATTCTGTAAACTTTCATTGTTATGCGGATGATACTCAACTATATTTATCAATCAAGCCTGATGAAATTAATCATCTAAATAAAATTCAAGACTGCCTCCAGGACTTAAAAACGTGGATGACCTTACATTTTTTGATGTTAAACACGACCAAAACGTGAAGTTATTGTACTTGGCCCGAAGAATCTACGAAACAAATTATCTAAAGATATACTAACTATGAATGGCATTAATTTGGCCTCCAATGAGACTGTAAGGAATCTTGGTGTTATATTTGATCAGGATTTATCCTTTAACGCCTACATAAAATCTATTTCCAGGACTTCCATCTACGTAACATTGCAAAGATCAGGCATATCT
Organism: Pseudochaenichthys georgianus; assembly: GCF_902827115.2. Lineage (NCBI taxonomy): Eukaryota > Metazoa > Chordata > Actinopteri > Perciformes > Channichthyidae > Pseudochaenichthys > Pseudochaenichthys georgianus. Next base: position 813,084 of record NC_047510.2, read on the forward strand.
TGCCTCAAAACGATGCAGAGAAACTAGTCCATGCATTTGTTACTTCAAGGCTGGATTATTGTAACTCCTTATTATCAGGGAGTACCAAGAAGTCAGTCAAGTGGCTTCAGTTGATTCAAAATGCTGCGGCTCGTGTACTAACCAGAGTTAGTCTACGGACACCACGAGGCCTGTCTGTGAGAAATGTATTAATTTGATTTAATACGTATTATTATCATTTATTTCATTTATTGTTCTCATTGTTTAAACGTTTGTGTTATGGTTCTGGTGTGAAATAAAGCACAATTACATTTAAGACTGTTTCCCTTTTTTTAAGAAAAGTATAGAAAAATAATCGGAATCGCAATTCTTGACTTGGTATCGAAACCAAAACGTTGGTATCGTGACAACACTAGCTACTCCTGACAGTTAAACCTGATATTTAGTAGGTCTGTTAAGTATTGAATGCTGATCATTCTGACGTAATTTGGCCGGTCAAAGTTGTTTGTGCTCGGATAAAATCGCTCCGTTACTTTGGTCCCGTGTTACTTTGGTCCCGGCTCTCCCTACGTGTGTATGTGTGGTGTCAGTATGAGAGGATGACAGCGGGTCTAATTTTGATGTGGCCCAAGAACCAATCACAATAATACCTGCGATGCAGTGAACCAATCATCTTTGAGGGGGGGGAAACCTATCATTGATTAAACACTATCCAGTGTTTCCCCTACCATTGTCTTGGAGGGGCGCTGCGCTGCGCCAACGGAAAAATATATATCCCAATGCCACAAAAATGCATCAGTGACGTGGTTGAAATCATGTCTCCATAAAACAAAATACTGAAACAAGCGGTATCAGTGACTGTGTGTTTGATGTGGCTCTTTGCAGTAACATAGAAACAATGTGGCTCTTAACCTCTGACTGGTTGGCCACCCCTGTACTAGGTTAGATTAGATTACTTTATTGTCATTACAAAAATGCAAGCACAGTGTAACGAAATTTAAGGATGGTCTAACCAGATTGCAAAACAGTCAGTTACATACACATTTATCAGAAGTATATACCAAAAAAATGATACAAAACTAAAGGTAAATAGATGGGAAATGTATAAATAGGAATAAATACACAGATAATAATAAATAAATACAGTGAATACAGAATTGCGCTTCAGCACAGCACACGACAACAACTAGGCAGTATGGGACAGCGTGGGGTTCATTGTCAGCAGTCTGACTGCTGAAGGGAAGAAGCTGTGCGTAGTCCTGTTGGTTCTACCCGGGAGGCTGCGGTAGCGTGTCCCAGAGCGGGTGCCACGTAGGGGGACAAACAGTGTATGGTTGGGGTGGGAAGAGTCTCTGATGATGTTTCGTGCCCTTCGCAGGCACCGCTTTTCATAGACTGAGGCTATGGAGGGGAGTGGCATCTTGATGATGCGTTGTGCGATCTTCACCACCCTCTGCAGTGATATTGTCCTTGACCGTGCAGTTACCGTACCATACAGATATGCAGGTAGAGAGGATGCTCTCGATGGTGCAACGGTAGAAGTTTATTAGCACCTGGGAGGATAGGCGGAGTTTTGCCAGTTTCCTCAGGAAGAAGATGCGCTTGTGAGCCTTCTTGACTAGGGCTGAGGTGTTGGTGGTCCAGGAGAGGTCCTCCGAGATGTGGACTCCCAGGAACTTGAAGCTGGTGACCCGCTCAACCTCTTCTCCACTAAGATGGACTGGGGAGTGCGTGCCGTCTTTGTTCCTTCTGAAGTCCACAATGACCTCTTTCGTCTTCTTGGTGTTGAGAGCCAGGTTGTTGTTAGCGCACCACTCTGCCAGATGCTCAACCTCTTCCCTGTATGCCGTCTCGTCATTGTTGCTGACAAGCCCGACCACTGTAGTGTCGTCTGCAAACTTAACGATGGTGTTTGAGCCATGTACAGGTTTGCAGTCATGTGTGAAGAGGGAATATAGGAGGGGACTTAACACACAGCCCTGTGGGAGACCAGTGCTAAGGATGAGATTCGAGGATGTGAGCTTGCCTATTCTAACATGCTGGGGTCTGTTTGTGAGAAAGTCCAGTATCCAGTTGCAGAGGGAGGGGTCGATGCCAAGGTCACTGAGCTTGGTAATCAGTTTTGAAGGAATGATGGTGTTGAATGCCGAGCTAAAGTCAATGAACAGGAATCGTACGTATGTGTTGCTCTGATCCAGATGGTAGAGGGCAGGGTGTAGTGCTGTGGAGATGGCGTCATCCGTACTCCTGTTCCGACGATAGGCAAACTGGTAGGGGTCAAGTGTGGGTGGGAGGCATGATTTAAGCCGAGCCAGGACCAGCCTCTCGAAACACTTCATGATGGTCGATGTAAGTGCCACGGGTCGGTAGTCATTAAGGCTTGTTGGAGAGGCGTGCTTGGGAACAGGCACAATGGAGGTGTATTTGAAGCACGTGGGGACTTTTCCTTGGGCCAAGGACAGGTTAAAGATGTCAGTCAGGACCCTGGTCAGCTGCTCAGCACAAGAGCTGAGTACACGTCCGGGGATGCCATCGGGGCCAGCGGCCTTACGTGTGTTTGTCCTGCTCAGTTCAGCATGCACATCTGTGGTGGAGAGTGTGAGGGGCAGATGGTCTGCAGGGAGAGTGGCCCTAGTGGCTACCTCATGATTGACCCTGTCAAAACGAGCATACAAATAATTAAGCTCATCTGGAAGAGAGGGGTCAGTGGACGGGGGGGAGGCCCGGGTGGGTTTGAAGTCTGTGATGGTCTGTAACCCCTGCCACATGCGTCGGGGGTCAGAGGTGTTAAAGTGCTCCTCAATCTTTAGCTTGTGGCAGTGCTTCGCCCTTTTGATGCCCCGTTTCAGCTCAGCCCTGGCTAGACGGTAGTCCTGCGCGTCTCCTGACCTGAAGGCGGTGTCACGTGCCTTCAGCAGTTGCCCATCCATCCATGGCTTCTGATTAGGGAATATTTTGATCTGTTTGGTGGTGGTGGCATCACTGATGTAGGTGTTGATACAATCCAAAACAGAAGAGGTGTATGCGTCAATGTCTACTTGGGAATCCATAGTGGTAGTTAAAGCGAAGTTGTTCCAGTTGGTTATGTGAAGCTGATGCTGTAAATTGGACTCTGCTCCCTCGGGCCAGACTTTCACTGTCTTGACCGAGGGCTTGACTCGTCTGATAAGGGGGTGGTATTTGGGTAGAAGGAACAGTGAATATGGTCTGACTGACCCAGACGGGGGAGAGGGAGGGCCTTATATGCATCTTTGATATTGGTATAGACATGATCCAGGGTCTTATCTCCTCTTGTCCACATGAGACATGTTGGTGGAATTTGGGGAGAACAGTCTTTAGGTTGGAGTGATTGAAATCTCCAGCAATGATGAAGACAGACTCCGGGTGTAATGTCTGTTGTGTGCTAATGGCTGCATGCAGTTCCTTCATAGCTAGCTTAGCATTAGCATCGGGTGGTATATAGGCTGCAATTGTAATGATGGAAGTGAATTCTCTGGGCAGATAAAAGGGTCTGGATTTAACCATGAGAAATTCTATGTCGGCAGAACAGTGCCTGGTAATGGTGCTGTTGTCTGTACACCAGGAGTTGTTGACATAAATGCACAGTCCTCCTCCGCGCATCTTACCACAGTCAGCTGTTCTGTCCGAACGGGTGCAGTGAAGGCCTAGTAACGCGATCGCGCTATCAGGAACGCCCTCATGTAGCCATGACTCTGTGAAGATCAGAATGTTTGTGTCCGTAATCCGTTTGTTGTTTATAATCCACAGTCGTAGATAGTCCATTTTGTTCACCAGAGACCGCACATTAGCAAGGAGAAGGCTGGGGAGAGGGGCGCGGTGCGGAGCCTGGGTTAGCTTCTCACGAGCGTCCTCTACAGCCTCGCTTTTGCCTGCGATCTCTTCGGCGTCTACAGAGCCTCCTTGTCCGGGGAGGCAATGTAAACAAACCCGGTGAACCCGTTGCTAGCCTGATGATGTCGTCGGGAGCGTTAATGGGGATATCCAGTGGTCCGACATGTAACCCAATGTCCAGAAGGTCTTGTTTGCTGTACAGTGGGTTAGAACAGATGTTCTGGACGAACAGAGTAAAGATAAGTGTGCAAATAATAACTAATTTGCCGAAACTGGCGAGACCAAAAGCCGCAGCATATACATGCGCCGCCATATTGCACCACCACGAGGGCATTGCGTTCCAAGAATGCAGGGTTGTTGGTTGTAGTGTTAATTTCGTTGACTAAAACTACGACGAAATATGTTCGTCAACGACCTTTTTTTCCATGACGAAAACGAGACGATGACGAGACGGCACCGACGGCAGTAAACAATAACTGTAACGAAATCATCATGCAATATCGTTGACGAAAAGTGACGAGACGAAAATGTAGTTTACTAAATAAAAACTATGACAAAATCTCTCTTTACTTTCGTTGACGAAAAATGAGGAGACGAAATATTATCAAAGATAACGTTAAATCTCTGATAGTCAGTTTTTCTCCCAGCAGTTCCATTTCCGGTGCTGCGGCAGAGCAGCAGCTGTTTCTGTGCTGCGCGCGGCGGTACGTTTGAATTACACCGGGCAGCGGCACAATATGAACTGTCAGGAAGACTCGGGTCTAACTCATGGTCTAACTAACCTTATTTAACAGAAATAAAATGGCAACAACAGGGCTTCGGAGCAGTGGTCGCACTCGCGTTAACCGAATACCCCCCCGTCAGCGCGAGTGAGTGATACATTGTGCACTCGACGGGTAATAATGGATTATGACGGAAATGTTACGATCCTGTCCGTCAAAATGACTGACAACGAAAAAGTCTAAAGCCACCACTGCTTGGGAGAAAGAAACGATGTGATATTTGGGCCCATTTTTGCTACAATGAGGCGGAGAAAAAAAGCGAATGCATTGTTTTATCAGAAGGGAAGCAATGTGGCCATAACACAGCTGGTAACAACACCACAAACCTGACCAGATACTCTCTGCAAAGCTGCTTTCTTAGTCATTCAACCTGTGTTTTTCATCAAATAAGGACAAGATAATCTTATTTATTTATATACTAAAATGACAAATTATTGGTTTTGGCTAGACTAGTTTGACTGAAATGTTCTATATAATCTGATGACTAAAAAAGACAAAAAGTAGACTAAAATAATTAGTTTTCTTTGACTAAAATAAGACTAAAATGCTCAGACTTTTAGTCGACTAAATCTTGACTAAAATGTTTACTGTTTTAGTCGACTAAAATAAGACTAAAATGCTCAGACTTTTAGTCGACTAAAACTTGACTAAATAAAAACAGGATGAAGGTGACTAAATATGACTAAAACTAAAAAGGAAATTTAACACAGGACTAAGACTAAAACTAAATAAAAAAATAGCTGACGAAATTAACACTAGTTGGTTGTTCCTAGAGTCTCTAAAAGTACAATGGGAGCCAGAGCCTTTTCTTATCAAGCTCCACATTTGTGGAATCAGCTTCCAGTTTGTGTTCGGGCGGCAGACACCCTATCCGTTTTTAAGAGTGCGCTTAAGACCTTCCTTTTTGATAAAGCTTATAGTTAGGGCTGATTGGATTCAGCCCCTAGTTTTGCTGATAGAGGCTTAGTTTGTCGGGGGACATCTTCCTTCTTCCTTCTCTCTGTCTATACCTGTGTACTCTCATGTTCCCATTAACCCAGCTTCCCCACATGTCTTTCTTTTTGGTGTCTATATACGCCGGGATCCGGAGTCATGGATGATCCTGCGGTCCTGTGTCCTGGATCACGAGCCCTGGATCTTGAGTCGTGGCTGTGGTCCTGGATCATAAGTCCTGGATGGATATCCTCGTGGATTCATCTTCCTATTATACACACATGCATTTCCAAACATTTGGACTACCTATGTTGCAAATGTATTATCTTTTCAATTTACACACGGCATCTATTGCACGTCTGTCCGTCCTGGGAGAGGGATCCCTCCTCTGTTGCTCTCCCTGAGGTTTCTCCCATGTTCCCTTTAAACTGTGGGTTTTCTCCGGAAGTTTTTCCTTGTACAATGTGAGGGTCTAAGGACAGAGGGTCTAAAGACAGAGGGTCTAAGGACAGAGTGTGGCGTATTGTCATACTGATATTCTGTACACACTGTGAAGACCACTGAGACAAATGTAACATTTGTGATATTGGGCTATAAATACACATTGATTGATTGGTTGATTGATTTGTATTTCGTTTTGATGGCAGCAACAGCAGAAAAGCCTATCTCACACAAGTAATGTTGCAAAAGGCAGCATTATGCCCACAGCTAGAGAGCTTTTGGGGACAGTAAAAATAACTAGCATTTCAACAGGTTTTTGATATAATAAAAACTCAAGTTAGATACCGTTATTAATCAGCTGTAAGTTTTAGTTTGTTTGAACTCATTCATTATAATTATTGTACAAAATGGTATAAGAATGCAAACTTAAATTGATTATAGTCTATTATCAATTCAGGTTAAGAAACTAGTGTTGCTTGCATCCTATGTTAAAGGCATTTCTTTTTATACTCTACTAAAATGCAACAAAAAAGGGTTTGATTCTATTAATTTAGTCTCTTTTATTGCACGTTGGCAGCAGATTCCTGAGTAGCTGCAGATCTGAGTTGTCTTATTAGTAAGCCTCATTTATGCTTTTGTAGCAACACTATTTTTATATAATGTCAAAGAAAGAGTTCAGTCTTTTCTTTGTCCCTGTGTCTTATGTGGCAGCACTGTTCAATGCTTCCTGAAAACATTACCCACTGTAGTGACGTGTGGATAAACTCCAACTCTGTATCAACAGCACTGTTGTGTAGCTTCAGTTAAATACTTGTATGTGTGTAGATTAGAAAGAGGTGAGATAAAGGATCTGCAGTATTTTATGAGGTATTAATCGTACGAAGGTCAGTTTTATACAAGTAGAAGTGTGTATTTACCTGGTAGTACCCAGTGTTGGGAAAGTTCACTTTCTACATGAACTAGTTCAGTTCACAGTTCACACATTTTAAAATGAACTAGTTCAGTTCATAGTTCATAATTCAAAATGTTGAACTAAAGTTCATGGTTTCAAAAATGAACTAATTTATAGTTCATAGTTATTTTTTCAATACGTTGCTGCGAGCTATTATTTGTCTCCTGTACGATGTTGGGCCATTTCAATTTTTACAATATCCTCAGAGGGCCGTACAAGTTATTGACCTCTGCTTAAAAAAACTAAAATCACAGCTCATTCATTTCATTCTGTGCAAAGAAAAAGCAACCTCTTAATCCAGATATCTCACCATGACTCGCGTATGCATGCACGTGCAGGGTGTGGCGTGACCACCAACACAGAAAGATAATTTATGGACACAAGATGTGTGCAAATGTATTTAGTTTCCTATCCATGTGAACATGGTTTAAGTGGGGGGGACCTAACCTCCTCTAGGGGGGTCCGGGGGGCATGCTCCCCTGGGAAGACTTGTTGCACTTTGAGAGCAACATTAGGAGATCTATGGACACATCTCTCAACACCCAAACACAACTGTAAGCAGATTTTCTTTTAATTTATGGATATTTGACAAATCACTACCCTTTCAAATTGTATTCTTCTTTATTAATAACTGTCATATAGTATTTTATACCTGTTTACTTTATTCTCTTATTTTTTTTATAACTATAATGATCATATAAAGATGTGCCTTTAACTCACTGGTTGTAGACAAAGCTTCTTATATTCGTTAGCATAGCTAGCTAACCAGATGCTAATGATAACAACACAGTTATTGACTGTATGACAGATGAGCAGATCGCCACTGGGCTTTCAACTAAAGACACAGACACGCAGAAACTGCGGCATGTGTATGGACTTATCGGTACTGCAATTTCTGAAGTGCTGGAGTGGCGTTCTGGTGCTCTCGTTCAAGGACCCTGACCTTGGCCAGGAAAAACAGGCACTCGCTTGTTTAATTTTTTTGCGGTCTAGATTTCTTTCATTTTTTTATTTTTTGCGTGTATAAATTACCTCGAGGGCCGTACCAAATTGTCTCGCGGGCCGTATACGGCCGGAGGCCGGAGGTTCCCCACCCCTGCCGTAGAGTCTCACTCTGAGCGAGTGCTGCTGCAGCTGCTCTCGGCTTCATCCATACTAATTAATTAATTCATTCAATGCTCGCCGGTTCCGCGGTTCCACATTGTTTGTTGTGAGGAGTCTGATATATTTAGTATATTTATATTTTAGTGCGACAGCCAGGGGTGACAGGTGCGTACGCGTCACAGGCAGCTTGCTGTTGCCAGATAGGGTGGTTTTCCGCATTATTTTGAAGCCTGTTTACGGTGTGTTTTAACTGGGTTTTCGGCTGAAAGGCATATGAAATCTGGCACACTTTTGAACGCCGTTATAATACAGTGCTGAGAATGAACGCACTTTTGAACGCCGTTATACAGCGCTGAGAATGAACGCGTTCTCAATTACGTTCATCTAGCGGAAATACAGTACGTTCAGTTCACGTTCGCCCAAAATATGAACGCGTTCATGAACGATCGTTCATTGAACGCGTTCAGGTACATCAATGGTAGTACCGCAGTAGGCTGTCAGTAATGGCTACGCCTCTATTTGGACTGGTAAATCTCGGCAGACTGGCAACTTTAAAAGTAGCTCTCGGTTCAAAAATGGTTGGGCGCCCCTGGTCTAGACCATTAATCTGTTAAGTCTGGCAGCCCCCGGTACCGAGGGCTTTTTGTACACGGAACTTTGTCTCAGGGCTTCTTAACGAAACTCAGCTAACTGACGATACGAACCATTTTTACCGAAACAAAACACAAGTCTCACAAGAAGCGTCTAAATTAGCCTCACCCATCAGAACCTGGGATTAGTGATTGTGTCTATTTATGTTATAGTCATAGCAATCTCATGAGCACAATAAGCATATCATGTAATAATAAGAATCAGTCTTGTAATGTTATATAAAAATAGACTCCACAAATCCCTCCTTTCACACCTTTTAAGGTGTTCTAATCTACGTCTATTTTTCTTTTTACTGCATTTCCCGAAATTATAAATGGTGTGCTTATTATTTCTAATGTTAATGTTTTCTAAATTAATTGTAGCTCTCCTATCTGCCAGTGCAGCTTCAGAATCTTAATACTTGGACTGTGCCAACAAAATAAAACTCCAACATCGTTAGGTGAACTAAATAACATATTTCAATAGCTCTGAATTTCTGACAAGCATCTGTGTTGTTCTTAAATCAAATCCTTGAAATCCTATTTAAAATCTAAATATAATATGAACTGCTCATGTTTCTGGTAAAGAAACACACTCATGTTATGGATTCAGAAACAACTAGAATCATGATACTGTCAAAGTGAATGATTCCCTGGTGATACTGCTTCTACCTGTCAGTGCTCATATATTATCAAGCTGAGAAAATGAATACAGAATTCCAACAAACTGTCATCAAATGTCTTTCTGTTATGAATTGAAATTGCCCTTGTGAAACTAGTCTTGTGTTAATTTCTATCCCCATAATGACCTGAACAATAAAGTCTGGCTTTTACTTCTAATTATTTACCAGACTAGAGACAGGATGTTGTCTAAATTAAATTCTGTCTCATTACATTACTATGTTTTAGCTTAACTTAACTGTAATATGTTCGTTCTACATTTCAAACCCCACTTACTCTAATATCTGTCAAAATATCCACATTACAAAATGGTTTCATCAGGTCAGCTTCTTCAGTATCCCATTCTGGACTTACATCTCTCTGGTAGCCCCTTGGCCACTGATTCTGCATCTGTGCTACCTGCTATAACTCAATCAATATAGAGACATGTCAACATCCATCAAACAGTATCTTATCCCCAGACCAGGGTTTCCGTTAGCCGGTAATTACCGGTTTTTAGCTGGTAAAATTTATAAAAAAACGGTAAATTCAAAACCTGACGGTCAAAATGTCTGGTAATAATTAGGGAGGCTCCGATCGATCGGCCGCCGGTCATTATCGGCCAATATTCACTCTTAATAGTTTGATCGGTGCTCTCTATAAAGGCCGATCAGGAGAGCTGGATCTGATCGATATGGACATAAACGCGAGTGAAGTGTAACCGGAGCGAGAGAGAGATCAGATCAGCTGCTGAGTCTGACCGAGACACGCAGCTCTGCATAATCACCTGAAGCCCCGCCCTCTGTTTAGCGAGCTGCATGAGAAACTGACGTGCTGTCAGGAGAGAGAGAGGGAGGGAGAGGATCCGTTTCTCCCGTGTTATTATTCAAAGTTGATGTAAACTTCTGAATAATGTACGTTATCTACTATAAGTAGTTTGTTTGAATGTAATAAATATGTTGTTTGTTGTTTGTGGAATCATTTATTGAAAAATGAATCTGAATTTTTCGATCTGTTACGATTATAAACTGAAGCAATATAAAAATGAGCCCGTGAACTGAGTTTTAAACTGAAGCATATCTGCTCATAGTCCGGTAATTACCTGCTAACGGAAACTCTGCTACACAACTATTATTATTATTGAAATATGACCGGTAAGTTTCAAATTAGTCCGGTAAAATAAATTCTGCCCGGACATTTGACCGGCGAGAAAAAATCCTAGCGGAAACCCTGCCCCAGACATGGAGCAGGTTCATTCTAGAACTGCCAATCAATGGTCAGATTGAACATCCGAGTTGGGGCGGCAGGTTCCTTTCAGTCCCTAAATGAAAGATGTAGATTGTGAATTTGACAGCCATGTTGATATAACACATTATACCCACACTCCCCCTTTAGACACATGAACTCATGTGTAACACAATCCTGCATGGGAAGAACACCTTCAGGTCATAATGGATTATAAGAAAATACCAAACATTTTTCCCAAATGTACATCCATCATTTTCCACAGTAAACACTTCAGTGAAATGAAGTGTTTCTCTCCATCCTTCAGTCCTAAAAGAAACAGAATCTTCATGTTTTAGTCTGAGCTTCACATTCTGCAAACAGCCACCTCCTGTGGGAGTGAAATACCATCAAGTAGATTAGAAACGGGTCACATGTACGGTTTCCCCTTTTGTGGAATGTTCGGAAACCTCTCATTTCCCACAGAGCGCCAGGATAATGTGTTAGTCCAAAAGCATGCTTGTTAGTTAATGTTTTAAATCATGCAGTTGCACTGATCACATGTAGACACACACTCACACACACTCACACTGTCAGGCTGTAAAGTCAGGGTCAGGTTCACCCCAGAGTCAGTCATTCACAGTGCCTTCTCAAGTCACACTGTCGCTCAGGGTCAAAGGTCAGTTGGTCTCAGTCTTTTTGGCCACGTGTCGTGCTCTGCAGAGACTTTGACATGTCAGCAAAGGCCAGTATCCTTTGTCTACACAAATCTGTATATATGGAGCGCCATCATTTATTAATTCACGATTACAACTATAAATTATAAATAAAACTCGCATGATGTAGTCTGGTTAGATGTGCCAAGAGAAGGACTGTCTCAGGTAAGACAGCTTTTAAGTGTGGCTCCACTTGCTCGGAACAATCTTCAGCTAAAATTGAAACTGAGCAATTTTATTATGTTTTTAAAGCAAGTCAAAGTGAAATGCTCTTTGAAACTATGGGCACTTGTAAATGTTGATAAGTATGTAAATGTAGCTTGTAAATATGTTGTATGATGTCCTTTATTGTTTCATGTTGTTTCATGAGGAACCTATTTGCTGCAGGTCTCCCTTGAAAAAGAGATCTTTGATCTCAATGGAACCAATCTGGATAAATAAAGGTTTGAAATGAAATGAAAATAATTGTCCAGATATCTCTAACTGTTCATTGGGACAGCTGTTTCCCACACAACATTTCCACTTCCTTATAGTACTACTATACTGCAGTTCATTTACACCTCATTTGTATTACAAATGTCTAATAGATCTATTTCAGAAACTTGTGCATAAAACTATCTTCTTGAGTCAAAACGTTATCAGGATCTGTGCAGCTCTGCCATGTATTCCATAACTCATATTCATGTATCTCCAATTCTGGTGCACTTAAAGAACAACGTGTAGCCCCCCAACAGGGCGTGGAACCCCGGGTGTTCCAACATGTAACAATCACTCCTTCCTTTATCAAGCATTTAAAAACAAGTCATTTCCTCAATGGTTTGGAGCTGAACTTAGGAGCGATCCCTCATGGTAGGAATGTTCTTACTCTGTAACGTCTCTCAGGTCATCACTGATTAAAGGATGTCCATTAGGAGGTGGTGACGCTTGTCTTCTAAACTCATAATCTGGTGCCGTGCGCTCCCCGTGAAGCTGCAAGTACGATTTTAAAAACCACTGCAGGGTGGGTCGAGTGACCCCTCCTCCCTATTGGTCGTCAGTAATATGCACCTTTACAATGGGTGATCCAAGGCCCCACATTTGTTTACTCCCAATTATATTGCTTTTTCAAAATTAAATGCGCTGTTTTTTATTTTTATTTTATTTTAAACTCTACATTTTGGACCTAAACAACAGTTATTCCCCATACAAAGTTCTCACATGGTGACATATGCTACAATGGTGAAGCCAATACCTCAAATTGAGATAATATATTTGGCGTGGAAGTAGCGTTCCGTTCAACACGACCTCTTATAGAGTGGTTACTAAAACTATTCCTTTAACTGTAGATGAATACTGTAACCAAATGAAACACTACCAATGTCACACAGGAATAAAAACTCTAAAAGAAGAATTTGTTAACATGATGAAAAGATTGAAGAATCTGTTCTACTCCTAACTCCTAACTCCTAACTCCTAACTCCAGAACCCCCACTGCTTACAGTGTAGTGAATATTTCCATCATGTCCCCCCCCTTATCCCCCAGTACCCTCAGTGTGTTTAGGTCTATGTTCTCCTCCTAGCTCCTACTTTAATAGTTTACTCTTTACTCCTATTTTTAATTTATCAATTGATTAATTCATTGGTAATACAACTTTTTATCTTTACTTATTTATCAAGTCAATTACATTTCTTTGTGTTTGTGAATAAGTGTGTTTATGTGCAAACTCACTCCTTCCGGTTCCCTTCCCCTCTCCTCTGGTTCATCTCGCGCCGTGACCCCGGCCTCCTCACATCCTGCTCGACCAACCCCTCTGACTCTGACTCCTCCCCCTTTGTCCATCAGCTCTTGAATCCATTCGCTGTAACTCTTCTATCCAGCCATCTGCCCAGTCACATCTGCAGCCCCCATCATGCCACTGCTCTTGTACTGCTTTGCATTTCATCTCCTCCTTCACAGTCTCTCTGCTGCTTTATGGAGCTTTGGTTCTGGCTGCCACAGGTGGAGATTGTTCTGGATGCAGTCTTGTTGTTGTTGTTGGTTAAGTTCTGGTTCTCTGTCTGGTCTATTGAGAAGCAGCAGTCTCCTGCTTGGGATAGGTCTTTGTTTGCTCAGGCGGGTCGGGGTCTTAGCCCTCTGACAGGCAGAGGGAGAGAGTCCAGGTCTCGGGATGCATTACCCATAGAAATTCGAGCACACTGAGGTTAAATAAATCCAACCCTTTCCACTCTGTCTTTTTCTAATCATACTATCTGTCTTGGTTGTTAAATGCCATCTTAACAACACATTGAATGTCTCCTAATGATATTACAGAACCTTTAAACAAATTATTGCAACCATTTGTAACATATTTACTCAAAATAGCTCTTTCAGTAAACCACTTTCTCCTATAAATTGAAATACCCACATGTTACAAACACCATATCTCCACACATTACAAAAAAAATGTAAATTGACTCAAGAGTAGGCCGATGTTTTCTTTCTATTATAATGATTAATATTATCACTTTTAGTGAACACTTATATGTATTATCTAAATGCCCTGTCCATAATCCAGACATGCAAATTGCTTGAGTGTAAAAATATGTTTTTCCCTATCTGTTTACACTCTAAAGATTCTTTAAATTATTATGGATGAATTACTAATCCCTTTTGTACTTCTGATCAAAATTATTTATGTGTAATGCTTTAAATATACACATATGTGTCAAATGTAATAGTTCTGAATTTGAACAGTGGTTCTAGTTCTGACTGAAATATTCTACAATATGTCCAGCAGATAAAGCCAAACCTTCATTTATCATTAACCTCTCTTTCTTTTGTGCCACACCCTGTTGGCCACCAGATGGCAGCACCTGACCAGTAATGAGCTTCACTTCAGTCAGCCAGGCCTGTAAGTGGCGCTGTAGTCTGCCACAAAAGCAGCAAAGAAGACTTCCCGCTCATGGTTGCCATGGTTGCCCTTCTGTTTATTCTCCGCTGTGGCTCTTTTTCTCCCTCCCCGAGGCAAGCGTTTGCTCCTGCTGCTTTAACACAAATGAATAATGACTCTATATAATCACATGTAAGGGATAATGTGCAGCAACGCGGTCATTATGGGGAAAAGAGCACCGACCGGCTGATCAGGAGCCCGACGCGAGGCGGAGGGATCTAGATCGGCATGAAGGTGTTCTTTTCCACATAATGACCAAGTTCAGTAAAGTTGGAACGATATTGGCAGATTCTGATTTCACGGATCAAATGACGTCTCCTAAGTACCGTGGTAAGGTTGACAACGAACTACAATCACATTTTGATCAATAAAAGCCAATACTACATCTCTGGTGTTGCACAACAACACACGTCACTAAGATGGCTGTCACTACTGTCTTGCTAAACAAGGGATTGACTACCCTCACTATCACCACAATGAACAACCCAGTCTCACTAACTAATTTAATAAAAATCACAGTTGTATTACACACAATGCACTGTTTTTTGAGAACAAAAATTCGTAACTAATGTAATTTTTACATTCTGACGAAAAATTATTATGAATACAGATAAAATAAAAGAAGCCTCCCGTGAGTTACTACAAGCTACGTTGTAGAAATGTGTGTGTGCACCACGACAAAGGAGCCTCATTCACTTTACATTGGGGTTGTTTGCGTGGTGCAGACACGTAAATGTAGTAGAGTGCTTGACTCCACCACGTACTGCAGTGTTAAGGAGTCGTGGTGGAGTCACGCATTCTGGTGAGACCAGGTTGGTGTTAGCGCAATTGACAGGAAGTTGTTGTTGCTATGGAAACAACGTGATGGAGATTAATGGAGAAAAAGTCATATCTACATATAAAGACGGAGAAAGTAAACGATAACGTTTATGGTTAAGTGTTAGCACCCCCCGAAGAGGCACAAGCTCTTACGTTGATATTGGAGATTTCAATAAATAAAAATAAATAAAAACGAATATCTGAATAACAAAATTGAAACCCGAATAGTACTCCAACGAACGAATATTCGGGTACAGCCCTACAAGGTAGCTTGCTTTTACAAACATGCAGAGCGCACGGTTATGGTACATTGTAGTGGATCAAATGAACCTAAATCCTCTATGCCTCTAAGTTAATAAAACATGTGGTAAAAAAAAGAAGAAAGAAAACGCGCCGCCTGTCGCCATTTTAGGTTTGAATTTTCCAGAGAACATTTGCAACATAAACGTTCCACTTAGAGATATAACTTAACAATATAAAAATACTGTCTTACACATAAGTTAAATCATTTTTAAGTGAGGCAGATATTAAATGTAGGCTAGCTAACAAGAGCTCAAATCAAACACCATGTGACACAAAGTGCATTAGATGCAGAAATGAATAACACATCATTTAAATACTGTGCAAGGCAAGATGTAACTCACCAGAGTAGTGCGGCCAAAAAAGGATCACGATTCCGGCAGTGAGAGCACGGTGGGCAAAGTATTCTTAAATGTCTGAGCGATTTCAACAGAGGCGAGGGGCTAATGGCGGACTCTGGTGAAGGCATGGGTGATAGAACGTCTAGGCACGTCGGGGGCGGAGCACATACGTGATGACGTCAGACAGATTCAGTAAACACGTTTGAGTACTATCACCAATATGACCCAAAGTGGTTGAACACTGTATACACAATATTAAAAATCTGTTCATAGTCATCAGAAAATGTGCGGTGAATTAACTTTTTTAAATGTTTGAGTTAAAACAACCCATATTCTTTCAGAAGCTTGTAATGTTCGGTCTTACAGTGAGGGGCAAAGGGACTCTACACATTCTGTCCTACGTACAGATTTGTGGCAGCGGTTTACCTTCAGGCTGATGTTTTGCCCCATCTCACACGCCTGTCCAAAATCTTTCAGAAGCCACAGGTTAACTTTCTACACATCAAGCTGCAGGTATGCTAAATGTACACTTCTATTTATTCAAATCTGTTTGATTTGATACATTGAAATGAGGGTTGTTTGCATGTCTGACCAATACTACGGAGAGGACACTGGCATTGATTGTTCGCCGCTTCTCCACCTCTGTTACCCTCCATCACCCTCAGCTACCATTCGTTCTCGCAAAAATGTCGAATTACACTACTGCCCTGCATTTACTGCACTGCACATTGTTTTTTAAATGTTAACTTACTTTAGACTTCTGCCTCCGTTGCTGGCTGTAGCCGGTGTTCCGGATCAACTTGTTTCCCGATCAACTCGTTTCCGTGGGGGGCGTGGCTTTCGACTGAAATACACATTTCGATCGCTTTCTTCTGTCGTTTACATACATCTTTTGGTATATTTGGCTTCTTAGGAACACGTTGATGCACATCCAGTACCAGTGTGTGAGGTTGTGATTACGATGGCGATATCCGGACGTGAACAGCGAGGACTACAACAAGACAAACGAGTTGCTCGAATAAATCATTTAAACCAGCTATTGTTGCCAGACTTATTACGGAAGATCGTTGTTAATGTCCAAGTCCATCTGTGTACACCTTCAGACAGCCTCCAAGTGAAGCACACAGTGTTTACTCACAGTTTGAAAGCAGCGTGGAGAAGTCTTCATCTGTGATAAACTGTGATCCTCCCAGGGAACTGGGACCCACCCACGTTCAAATGTGAAGTGCCCAGGTTAGATTGTGTTACGATTTCTGTGGCTATCTACCAGCGATCATGTTTAATATGAAAGACGACCCACACATGTATCCCTTATCAAAACGGTATTGTGCAGCACTCATCCAGATAACGTGTGACTGTTACCTCTTTTGCAAAGATAGCAGCAGAAATGTCATTGGGGATATTTAGACTTTAAAATGCTGCTTGGTCGTGAATGTTGGTGTCGGCAAACAATATTACGAATCCTCGATTCAAACATAATATTCAATGTGCATCGACATGAAAATAACAAAAAAGTTCATGCTGGACTCAAACACGAGTCCCAACAGTAAAAATCATGCCCTGCGCGTTATGAGTGCGCCACGAATCATCGCGTCCTAACAGATCACCACAGCTCGTTTTGTTACATTAACATTTTCAACAAGTTCTAGAAAAATGCAACCCGACATCATTTATAATGTGAGCGAATGTATGTACACCTTAAGCCATATAATATACATATTATAGTAGGCATTTGCTTAGAAATAGTATACTGACTGAGGTCTGTATCAAGCCTCATTAAGACCCAGAGATCAGATATCCTACTTTATCAGCCCACATTATGTTGTGATAAGTGTTCATTTTACATATAAATGTGTTCTAGTGCAAACATTAACTTCCAATATGAAATCAGGCCATGTGTTTCGTGATATTTGCCATGCAACATTATGCTATAATATAATAATTAGCCTCACAATATAGACATTTTGAAACGTTAACTTTCTAAATAGGCCCTCCATTCCCTGTTGCTCCGTCTGCTAATGCAGGAGCTGATGGGATGTACACCTGGACCAGCTGATGGGATGTACACCTGGACCAGCTGATGGGATGTGCACCTGGACCAGCTGATGGGATGTACACCTGGACCAGCTGATGGGATGTACACCTGGACCAGCTGATAGGATGTACACCTGGACCAGCTGATAGGATGTACACTCCAAGAACTTGGAGTTTCAGGCTCTGCACTTTCCCTCCTCACCTCATACCTCAAAGACCGTACCTACAGGGTAACTTGGAGAGGGTCCGAGTCCGACCCTTGTCAATTAACTACAGGGGTCCCACAGGGCTCTGTTCTTGGTCCCCTCCTCTTCTCCCTGTACACAAACTCGCTCGGATCTGTCATTAGCCCGCATGGTTTTTCATACCACTGCTACGCTGACGACACCCAATTAATTCTGTCCTTCCCCCGCTCAGAGACCCAGGTCGTCGCACGCATCTCTGCTTGTTTAGCTGACATCTCTCAGTGGATGTCCACTCATCATCTCAAGCTCAACCTTGACAAGACTGAACTGCTTTTCCTTCCGGGAAAAGATTGTCCCTCTCTTGACCTGACTATCAACATCGGCACCTCTGTTGTTTCCCCGACTCAGACTGCAAGGAATCTGGGTGTGATCCTAGATAACAACCTGTCCTTCACTGCAAACATCGCTGCTACAACCCACTGCTGCAGATACACGCTTTACAACATCAGGAGGATGCGTCCCCAGCTGACCCAGAAAGCCACGCAGGTTCTGGTCCAGGCTCTCGTCATCTCACGCCCAGACTACTGCAACTCCCGCCTGGCTGGTCTACCTGCATGTGCCATCCGACCTCTCTCATCCAGAATGCAGCGGCTCGCCTGGTCTTCAACCTTCCTAAATGTCCCCACACCACTCCGCTCCTCCGCTCCCTTCACTGGCTTCCAGTAACTGCTAGAATTCACTTCAAGACACTGGTACTTGCGTACCATGCTGCGAATGGATCTGGCCCTTCCTACATCCAGGACATGTTTAAACCGTACACCCCAGCGCGTGCCCTTCGCTCTGCATCAGCCAAACGACTCGCTGCACCCTCGCTGCGAGGGGGACCCAAGTTCCCATCAGCAAAAACACGTGGGTTTGCTATCCTCGCTCCAAAATGGTGGAATGAGCTCCCATTGACATCAGGACCGCAGAAAGCTTACACACCTTCCGGCGCAGACTGAAAACTCATCTCTTTCGACTCCACTTCGAGTGATAGAATTACTAACAAAGAACTGCTAACAGAGCACTTATATACTAATAAAGGACTGGCTTATCTAAAGCCAGTTGAGTAGCACTTGAATGATTGGCTCTATGAAACCTGATGTTCTTATATGATTCTGTTTTCCTCAAGGTTGTGTCTTCCTGGTCGAATGTACTTATTGTAAGTCGCTTTGGATAAAAGCGTCAGCTAAATGCAATGTAATGTAATGTAATGTAATGTACACCTGGACCAGCTGATGGGATGTACACCTGGACCAGCTGATGGGATGTACACCTGGACCAGCTGATGGGATGTACACCTGGACCAGCTGATAGGATGTACACCTGGACCAGCTGATGGGATGTACACCTGGACCAGCTGATGGGATGTACACCTGGACCAGCTGATGGGATGTACACCTGGACCAGCTGATGGGATGTACACCTGGACCAGCTGATAGGATGTACACCTGGACCAGCTGATAGGATGTACACCTGGACCAGCTGATGGGATGTACACCTGGACCAGCTGATAGGATGTACACCTGGACCAGCTGATGGGATGTACACCTGGACCAAAGCTGTTGCCCTAGAAACAGAATGCAATTTAAAAAAAGGTTCATATTCCAGCAATACTGGCTGTCTTTCTGTCTTTCTGTCTTTCTGTCTTTCTGTCTTTCTGTCTTGCGACAGACTCACCAAAATAAAGTACTTAGCAGCACAGCATCACGTCCCCTATGGGGTGCTCAGGGCCATGTTGTCATGAGCAGAGCAAGCTTTGCTTCTGTCGCCTGCAGCAGAGAGACGTCCTCATCAGGGACACGAGGAGAGACAGCAGCAGAGAGACGTCCTCATCAGGGACACGAGGAGAGACAGCAGCAGAGAGACGTCCTCATCAGGGACACGAGGAGAGACAGCAGCATGACAGACGTCCTCATCAGGGACACGAGGAGAGACAACAGCATGACAGACGTCCTCATCAGGGACACGAGGAGAGACAGCAGCAGAGAGACGTCCTCATCAGGGACACGAGGAGAGACAGCAGCATGACAGACGTCCTCATCAGGGACACGAGGAGAGAAAACAGCATGACAGACGTCCTCATCAGGGACACGAGGAGAGACAGCAGCAGAGAGACGTCCTCATCAGGGACACGAGGAGAGACAGCAGCAGAGAGACGTCCTCATCAGGGACACAAGGAGAGACTGCAGCAGAGAGACGTCCTCATCAGGGACACGAGGAGAGAAAACAGCATGACAGACGTCCTCATCAGGGACACGAGGAGAGACAGCAGCAGAGAGACGTCCTCATCAGGGACACGAGGAGAGACAGCAGCAGAGAGACATCCTCATCAGGGACACGAGGAGAGACTGCAGCAGAGAGACGTCCTCATCAGGGACACGAGGAGAGACAGCAGCAGAGAGACGTCCTCATCAGGGACACGAGGAGAGACAGCAGCATGACAGACGTCCTCATCAGGGACACGAGGAGAGACAACAGCATGACGGACGTCCTCATCAGGGACACGAGGAGAGACGGCAGCAGAGAGACGTCCTCATCAGGGACACGAGGAGAGACTGCAGCAGAGAGACGTCCTCATCAGGGACACGAGGAGAGACAGCAGCATGACAGACGTCCTCATCAGGGACACGAGGAGAGACAGCAGCAGAGAGACGTCCTCATCAGGGACACGAGGAGAGACGGCAGAGAGACGTCCTCATCAGGGACACGAGGAGAGACAGCAGCAGAGAGACGTCCTCATCAGGGACACGAGGAGAGACAGCAGCAGAGAGACGTCCTCATCAGGGACACGAGGAGAGACAGCAGCAGAGAGACGTCCTCATCAGGGACACGAGGAGAGACAGCAGCAGAGAGACGTCCTCATCAGGGACACGAGGAGAGACAGCAGCAGAGAGACGTCCTCATCAGGGACACGAGGAGAGACGGCAGAGAGACGTCCTCATCAGGGACACGAGGAGAGACAGCAGCAGAGAGACGTCCTCATCAGGGACACGAGGAGAGACAGCAGCAGAGAGACGTCCTCATCAGGGACACGAGGAGAGACAGCAGCAGAGAGACGTCCTCATCAGGGACACGAGGAGAGACAGCAGCAGAGAGACGTCCTCATCAGGGACACGAGGAGAGACAGCAGCAGAGAGACGTCCTCATCAGGGACACGAGGAGAGACAGCAGCATGACAGACGTCCTCATCAGGGACACGAGGAGAGACAGCAGCAGAGAGACGTCCTCATCAGGGACACGAGGAGAGACAGCAGCAGAGAGACGTCCTCATCAGGGACACGAGGAGAGACAGCAGCAGAGAGACGTCCTCATCAGGGACACGAGGAGAGACAGCAGCAGAGAGACGTCCTCATCAGGGACACGAGGAGAGACAGCAGCAGAGAGACGTCCTCATCAGGGACACGAGGAGAGACAGCAGCAGAGAGACGTCCTCATCAGGGACACGAGGAGAGACAGCAGCATGACAGTGATCGCTCAGTCTCTCTTCATGTAACCCTCTGTTAGCAGGGACAGCGTACACACTCACATGCGTCCAGCGTAACAGCGCACGTGTAGCTCTGAGCTCATCTCCATCCGCGTCCCTCACACGAAAGCATTTCATAACATTACATTTTACAAACATAGAAAAACAAAATACATGATGTGCAAAAGAGCAAGAGCAGCAAACAAGTATTTATCACATGGTAATACCACGTAGCAGCTAGAGGAGAGGCCCCCGAGTCAAAGGAGAGGCCCCGAGTCAGAGGAGAGGCCCCGAGTCAGAGGAGAGGCCCCCGAGTCAGAGGAGAGGCCCCGAGTCAGAGGAGAGGCCCTGAGTCAGAGGAGAGGCCCCGAGTCAGAGGAGAGGCCCTGAGTCAGAGGAGAGGCCCCCGAGTCAGAGGAGAGGCCCTGAGTCAGAGGAGAGACCCCCGAGTCAGAGGAGAGGCCCCCGAGTCAGAGGAGAGGCCCTGAGTCAGAGGAGAGACCCCCGAGTCAGAGGAGAGACCCTGAGTCAGAGGAGAGGCCCCCGAGTCAGAGGAGAGACCCCCGAGTCAGAGGAGAGGCCCCGAGTCAGAGGAGAGGCCCCGAGTCAGAGGAGAGGCCCCCGAGTCAGAGGAGAGGCCCCGAGTCAGAGGAGAGGCCCTGAGTCAGAGGAGAGGCCCCGAGTCAGAGGAGAGGCCCCCGAGTCAGAGGAGAGGCCCTGAGTCAGAGGAGAGGCCCCCGAGTCAGAGGAGAGGCCCTGAGTCAGAGGAGAGACCCCCGAGTCAGAGGAGAGGCCCCCGAGTCAGAGGAGAGGCCCTGAGTCAGAGGAGAGACCCCCGAGTCAGAGGAGAGACCCTGAGTCAGAGGAGAGGCCCCCGAGTCAGAGGAGAGACCCCCGAGTCAGAGGAGAGGGGTCCTCTGTGGAGTCCTCAGGTGGGCTGTGGTGTCCTGGAGTCCTCAGGTGGTCTGGGAGTCCTCAGGTGGTCTGTGGAGTCCTCAGGTGGTCCGTGGAGTCCTCAGGTGGTCTGTGGAGTCCTCAGGTGGTCTGTGGAGTCTGCAGGTGGTCTGTGGAGTCCTCAGGTGGTCTGGGAGGGAGTTCCACAGGTGAGGAGCAGCTGCACAGAAAGCCCGATCCCCCATTGTGCGGAGTTTGGTCCTGGGGGGGCGAAGCAGATGGTTTGTTGTGGGGCGGAGGTTGCTGTGGAGGTTTGAGATGTGAGCAGTTCCTTCAAGTATGGAGGAGCATTCCAGTGGATGCACTGATGGGTCAGTAGTGCGATCTTGTATTCGATCCTGAATGAGACAGGAAGCCAGTGGAGGGAATGAAGGACGGGTTGTATTTTCTCACCCTCATCAGGATCCTAGCGGCACTGTTCTGAACGTATTGGAGCTTCTGAAGGCTCCTGCTAGGAGTCCCGATGAGGAGAGCGTTGCAGTAATCGAGCCTTGAGGAGACGAAGGCATGGACCAGCTGTTCAGCATCTGACAGGGAGAGTGTGGGACGGAGTTTTGCAATGTTCCTGAGGTGGTAGTAGGAGGCTTTGCACAGGTGTTTGATGTGGGTGTCAAAGGTCAGATGTCGGTCCAATCTTACACCCAGGTTGGTAACTGATGTGGAGAGGGGAATGTTTCGGCCAGAAAAGGTAATGTGGGTTATGGGGGATGACTGGACCTGGTTTGGTGTGCCAAATAAAATAGCCTCTGTTGTGGAGCTATTTAGCTGCAGGAAGTTTTGTTGCATCCAAGCCTTTATCTCCTCAATGCAGGTGTTAAAGGATGTTGATGGGAACGGTGATGATGATGGTGACAGTGAGGAAGCATGTGGGATAGGGTCTGTCTTTATATATAGCTGCGTGTCATCAGCGTAGCAATGGAATGATATTCCATGCTGGCTGATGACACGGCCAAGGGGCAGAGTGTACAGGGTGAACAGAGTGGGCCCAAGGACCGACCCTTGAGGGACACCACAGGACAGGGTGTGTCTGGGACCTCGCACCTCCCAAGGAGACATATTCTGTTCTGCCATCACGATTTGCAGGAAGGGCAGAAGTCGTCATCCTCTGTGGGGGAGGCCAGTCCCACGCATCCTAAGTGATACCACATTTGGCAGGCGGTGCACTCAATCTGACAGGGAAAAAGAGAAATACTTTAGAATACTGTCAAACATTTTGTCAGGTTCACATCAATCATCCTGATTAGGATGTCAAATTAAGCCGTTTTAACTTCCTTAGACATTATTTCTTTACATAGTATGACAATGGGTGTGTTGGTATGTTCCTTCAGCTGCTCCAGTGCCCACCGAAAGTGCAAAGACAAATAGCAAATAGCAACAGATATAATCAAACGTTTACCTTGCACACAAACAACCCGCATGACGATGAGTCATTTTGTTGTGGGTGAGCAACGGTTGCGCATTCCCAGCTCCCTATTCCCGAACACTTTTTGCGGACGAATGCTCTCCACACAAAACACACATTTATTACAGTTTGCCAATTTTAACATATGCCCAATTAAAATAATTTAATTCAAGATCAGCTGAATCCTGTTAAAGGACACAAATGCTTGAATGACCTTTGTGTTGCTCCCAAAAGATGATCCATGGTGTATGAACACATGTATTTGTCTAATGCACACATCAAAGCTGACATTTCATTCACCCTGTTACATCCTTGCATCTATCGATCTGTGCGTCTGTGGCCCCAAATGGGTCCACGAACAGGGACCGCCTCTCCTTTAGGTACATGATCTATGGAAATGCAAATACTAATTATAACCAACCCCTACATCAGATAGTGTCATGGTTCCGTCTAGATCTGTTTACGTTGAAGATGACTTACAATCAGTGTCCAGTGTCCGTTGTGGCAGACCGTCCAACTGCCACATCGTGTTTGAAAAGGTCCAACTAAAACAAATTCTAATAATTACAACAACTAATGTATACACTAACATAAGTATGTATTTGTGTGTATGGACATACAAACATACATAGGCCTACTTATGTACAAACAAAGAAATCATCCTACTATATAGTCTACTCACCCTTCTCAAAGAACCTTTGTGGGTTCCCTCCCAGAGCAACGTCATGAGGTAGGAGTCTATGATTAGAGCGCCAGCTTTCCTTCCCACCATGGTTAAATATGAATTGACGATCTAAGAGTACAAAAATAACTTGTGATACAATCTAAATACATATTTACCTTAATTTACCTCTCCCTCCAACCACTTCCTTGGGACCAAGTCCATGAGGTTCTCCGTGTACACTTTATATGGCCCAAACTTGCACCAGAGCGTGTGTTGTCTCCTCCCTGTCCATATTTGTCGAATTACTGTAAATATAGCAATGGCAGTTATTTGTGAAATGCATAATTCGGAGTGTACTTTCTGTCTGTTTACTTACAAAGTTCAGGATCCTTTGGTGCCATTTGGGCCTCGCAGTCCATGGATGGAGGTGCCACTTGTGGTGTTTGTGTGGTGGGTGTTTGTGTGCTGTGGATGTGTGTCTTTGTGTGTTGTGGACCAGCCAGAGGAGAGGGATCGGACAACTTTTGTAGTTTGGCAGGGATCCTCTCCTCTGGCTGGAAATAATGTGTTAGATGGTCAATGTTGGTCTGCAACTTTGTGGTGGCCTTTTCCCCCTCTAGTTCCAGGATGCTGTCGGGTCCCAACCAGTCATCCTCCAGCTTTCCCCCTTTCCCACGTTCCTCCGCAACACCTGATCTCCTACTTGGAAGTTGTCCTCCTGGCCCCTTTCTATTTTTCTTTTGCGGACCTTGTCCTGACTTGTTTTCATATTGTTTTTGACCTCTGTGACTACAGCCTCCTGTTTTATTATAACATCTTACCACGTACTCCTCTGGCACCTCTGAAGGATACCTAGCCTCCCTCCCAAACATCAGATAATATGGACTGTATTTTGTGGTCAGCTGTTTCTTTGTCCTTAGAGCAAACATGGTGGACTGGAGCACCTGGTCCCAGCGTTTGGGGTGACCAGCCACCATTTTGTTCAACGTCCTTAAAATGCAGAATTCAAGTATAGGTATGAGGAAGCAGGAGAGCATATGGGTTCTCATGTATGATAAAGCAACATATCATCACTGATTTCCTGCTCACATAGGAACAGGAAATGTGTTTGTTATTCCATGAAGAGCGTGAATTCCATCAGGTATTGAAAACCAATACCTCTGTATAGTGCCGTTTAGTTTCTCCACAAGGCCATTGGTCTGTGGGTGGAAGGCGGAGCACAGGCTTCGCTTGATGTCCAGCCTCTCACACAGGGCAGAGTTGACCTTGAAATTATCATTAGGACAGAAGAGCACAGCAACTACAGTTACATATTGGGGATTCATATTGAATCAACACTGTACCTTGTTGCAAAACTCAGAGCCCTGGTCTGTTAGCAGTCTTTGAAGAGATAGGTTGTTGTGCTCCCTCTCTCTGTTTCTTATCCTATATCTAATAGAACTGCTCGGGTCTTGATAGATTGAGTGGGAAGTTCATGAGATCTTTCTAGAGGGTTATCAAGAATAACTTTTATCCAATGACCTTCTCCCTCTCTGTCTGTGTCTGTGTATTCTCTTGTTCCGATTAACCCAGCCACGTCTTTGTTCTTGTTTTGTATCTATATCTACACCGGGATCCGGAGTCCAGGCTGATCTTCTTGCTGTAGTCCTGTGTCTTGTATCCTCTATCCTGAGTTCTGGATTAAGTGGTGGACTTCGGGTCGTGGCTGAACCTGTCTCTGCGGTCCTGCCTTGGGTCTCGTCATGCTGCTTCCCTGATGGCTTCCACAGGATTGTAGCTGACATCCTCGTGGATTCATCTTCTCATTACAGACACATGCATTTCCTAACATTCGGTCTATATGCTGTAAAATGTATTTACACACGGCATCTATTGCACGTCTGTCCGTCCTGGGAGAGGGATCCCTCCTCTGTTGCTCTCCCTGAAGTTTCTCCCATGTTCCCTTTAAACTGTGGGTTTTCTCTGGAAGTTTTTCCTTGTACGGTGTGAGGGTCTAAGGACAGAGGGTCTGAGGACAGAGGGTCTAAGGACAGAGGGTCTGAGGACAGAGGGTCTAAGGACAGAGGGTCTGAAGGACAGAGGGTCTAAGGACAGAGGATCTGAGGACAGAGGGTCTGAGGACAGAGGGTCTAAGGACAGAGGGGGTCGTTTTTCTCATACTGATATTCTGAACAATCTGTGCTGTTGTATTTGCTGTAAAGTGTCTCTACTGTAGGCTATTTTTATTATATGTAAAGCACTTTGGCTCGACCAAAAATCGTTTATAAATGTGCTATATAAATAAAACTTGATTTGATTTGAGGTGCACCAAATTTGTAAAAGAAATCAATGATACAATTGGGTCACCTCTTCTGCTGTTTTAGTCTTTAGTGGGTTGGCCTCTGCCCATTTGGTGAAATAGTCAACCATTACACATATGTACTGGTTGCCACCATCTGTTACTGTGAGTTTACCCACTAAGTCCATCCCAACCAGTTCCAAAGGCTCCGTAACCTGGGGGGAAATAAATACATGAGCATTACAGTAAATCACTGTTGACGTGTTTCTACACTGACAATACCAGTATGCCATGGTTTATTTGACCTCTGTCGGACTGTACTCCTGCTTCTCCTTTATGTTGGCTCTCTTGGCCTGGCACTGTGGACACTGAGCAATCTAAAACAGACAAACATCATTTCAAAGTTATGACTAATGTTTAGTGCAAATAAATGTGCTATATTATATTTTAAACTAGAACATTTCTTTCTTTCTTTTTGAAAGAAAGAAATGCTTCTCCCTTTGAAAAGGTGCCATCAAAACAAAACAAAACATAAGAAAACAAATACACGCAGCATATAAGGAATAAAGTGCAGTAATTATTTGCAGGGGTATACAATCAAAAATGTAATGAATAATAATAGTAGGTATGTATTTATAAATATATATACAGAGTCACATTTATTTCACATGCAGGAGGTATGACTTTCAGGTCTTAAGAGCAAGGATGGCTTAACACCTGAAAGCCATACCTCCTAGTCCTCCTGCTGATAGGATGTTTGCACATACAGTATAAGCATACACGTCTTCTCCACTCCACAGAGTCCACCAATGTTACTGGAGTGAAACTCCTTGAACAGTTGGTCTGCTTCTTCGGCAGTAGAGACAACTTGGGCAAGGTGCTCAGTCTTCTGTTGTCTGCGCTTGCAGATGTAGTACAGCTCTCCATCTGGTGTTTATATGTCATAATATTATATGTATTAGTTTTACCATAGCATATTATCATTGTGTTCTGGACTCCATATGGCATGCACCCTTTATCCTGAAGGTGTCAGCTCTCCTCTAATAACATATCTGTCCCTCTTTGTTGACCCTTCAGGATACTGGTGTGGACTTTTAGATCCAGAATTTGTTTCACAATTCTGGGATCCATGTTCAACTGTCTGTCCCTCCTTCTACTCGACTCCACCTACTTCCACCTGTCTCGCCTAAACTCCTACTACTTCCTACCTACGTATCCTCACCTATTCACAAACAAACAAATGAATACAACAAAGACAAACCATCAAAGTGACAAATACACGCAAACCTACAATACCAGCCTCTCTCAAATACACACAGTCGCACCTCAATTACTCACCCACTATCACTCACCAGGACAATCACTCTATCACAGGCAACGCTCAACCACTCACTATATCTCACTATCACTCACTATCTATCTCTATCTCTCGCTATCTCTCTATCTCTCTATCTGTCTCTATATCTCTATATCTGTATCTCTCTGTCTCTCGCTATCTATCTATCTCTCTATCTGTCTCTATCTCTCTATATCTGTATCTCTCTGTCTCTCGCTATCTATCTATCTCTCTATCTGTCTCTATCTCTCTATATCTGTATCTCTCTGTCTCTCGCTATCTCCTCACTAACCTCATAACATGGCGAAATGTTAATCCAACTTATATAGACTGGACCCATGCGCTAATTAATTAATTAAGTCTGTACACCTGTTGTTCAATTGTATGTTTCACTAACAGACCGTATGAAAGTATAAACGGGTATAAAATCGACTCAACATCATATTAATAATAATATAAGATACAAATGTAAGACTGACAACAATAATAGTTTGTAAAGGATGTATTGACGTGAATGTTTTGAACAGTGAACACTTAACACAGAAATCGTAACAGTTTAACCTGGGCGTGTCACAGTTTAATCTAGGAGGATGGTTCAACACAGATGAAGACTTCTCCATTCAACAGATCACCAGAGAACAATACATCAAGTCGCCGTGCTGATGCCTGTTACATCACATTACATTACATTACATTTAGCTGACGCTTTTATCCAAAGCGATTTACAATAAGTATTCACTGTTCAAAACATTCACATCAATACATCCTTTACAAACTATTATTGTTGTCAGTCTTACATTTGTATCATATATTATTATCAATATGATGTCGGGTTGCATTTTTCTAGAACTTGTTGAAAATGTTAATGTAACAAAACGAGCTGTGGTGATCTGTTAGGACGCGATGATTCGTGGCGCACTCATAACGCGCAGGGCATGATTTTTACTGTTGGGACTCGGGTTTGAGTCCAGCATGAACTTGTTTGTTATTTTCATGTCGATGCACATTGAATATTATGTTTGAATAGAAGATTCGTAATATTGTTTGCCGACACCAACATTCACGACCAAGCAGCATTTGAAAGTCTAAATATCCCCAATGACATTTCTGCTGCTATCTTTGCAAAAGAGGTAACAGTCACACGTTATCTGGATGAGTGCTGCACAATACCGTTTTGATAAGGGATACATGTGTGGGTCGTCTTTCATATTAAACATGATCGCTGGTAGATGGCCACAGAAATCGTAACACAATTTAACCTGGGTGGGTCCCAGTTCCCTGGGAGGATCACAGTTTATCACAGATGAAGACTTCTCCACGCTGCTTTCAAACTGTGAGTAAACACCGTGTGCTTCACTTGGAGGCTGTCTGAAGGTGTACACAGGTGGACTTGGACATTAACAACGATCTTCCGTAATAAGTCTGGCAACAATAGCTGGTTTAAATGATTTATTCGAGCAACTCGTTTGTCTTGTTGTAGTCCTCGCTGTTCGCGTCCGGATATCGCCATCGTAATCACAACCTCACACACTGGTACTGGATGTGCATCAACGTGTTCCTAAAAGCCAAATATACCAAAAGATGTATGTAAACGACAGAAGAAAGCGATCGAAATGTGTATTTCAGTCGAAAGCCACGCCCCCCACGGAAACGAGTTGATCGGGAAACAAGTTGATCCGGAACACCGGCTGCCCTCACTCAGCCATCAAAGTGCCGGGTGGCTATTGCTATCTGCTACATCGCCTACTTGTCTGTCTCCGTCCCACGCAACAACCGTGGACTCTCTCTGCCTCCTGTCTTCATCTCTGGGGTACATCTGACCCGTCCCGCTGTTCACATCCTCCTGCCATGTCGTGGATCTTCCTCGTCTCCACAACAATCCTCCACCTCTGTGCACCTAGCCCGCTAGCCGCTATCGCTGCTAACACACTGCTCCCAGCATTCCCGCCTGTCATCATGCTGAAATACTCCATCTCACAGCTTCTGTCATTCACCAACTCCTCCACCCCGTCTTCCATCTCAGTCATCAGACATCTTGGACTCCTTCGTCGACCCCGCTACATTCACCGAAGCACCCGCCGCAGTTTTGTTTACTTTCAGCACGGAAAATCCATAGCATCCATCTGCTCTACCCAGCGCACACCTCTTGCGTCATCAGAATTCAACTCCTGCTGTCCCTCTTACACTCCCTCACTGACAGTTATCCTCATTTACCGCCCCCCCAAACCACACCCTTCCTTCCTCTCTGAACTCCTCACAATTGCTTCATCCCTCTCCTCACGTCTGTTACTCCTCAGCGACCTCAACATCCACATGGACTCCCCCACCTGCAAACTCGCTTCTGAATTCTCCTCCCTTCTGGACAATTTCTCATTTACCCAACATGTCACCTTCCCCACCCATGATAAAGGACACATCCTTGACCTTGTCTGCTCCACCTACCTCCCAGTACTCGACCTCCACCCCTGCCCCTTTCCCCTGTCTGACCACAAACTCATACAGTTCACCATCGCCTCCCCCGTCCGCCCCCCCCCCATCCAGGATCATCACCTTCAGTAATTTATGCTCTGTTGATCCCCAGCACCTCTCCGACCTGTTGTCCTCTACTCTCCCCCTGGACTCGAACCTCAGCTCACCCGATGAACAACTCAACCACCTTAATTCCACCCTACTCGCCTCCCTCAACAGCCTGGCCCCCCTCAAAAGGAAAAATGTCACTTTTAAAACCTCCTCACCCTGGTTCACCCCTGCACTCCGTAGTTGAAGCAAACCGGCCGCCAGCTTGAACGCCTAACCAAGAAATCATCCCTGACAGTTCACCATGAATCCTACAAACTCCATCTCACTACCTACAGAGACGCCCTCACTGCCGCACAAACCACTTACCTCTCCACCATCTTTACCGACCCCTCCCATAACCCCAGGACCCTCTTCTCCACCGTCAACAAGCTCCTCAAACCCCGTGCTGACACCCTCCCTTCCTCCACTTCCACTTTATGCAGTTCATTCCTCCAGTTTTTCTCTGACAAAATCACTGCCATTAATCTCTCCCTATCCGCTGCATCTGACACACATACATCTCCCCCAGCATCCACCGCCACAATTTCTCCCCCCATCTCCCTGGACCTCCCGAGCCTTCCTCCTCCCCACCTCTCCCAGTTCACTCTGGTTACCCCCCTGAAATACTCAAACTGATCAGCTCCTCCAAACCCACAACCTGCTCCCTTGACCCTCTACCCACCCCTCTACTGAAGTCCTGTCTCCCCGTCCTCTGCCCCTACCTTGTCAACCTGTTCAACTCCTCCCTGTCCCAAGGAACCGTTCCCTCTGCCTTCAAAACTGCTGCTGTCACTCCCATCCTCAAGAAACCCGGTCCTCCCGCAGTAATTACCGTCCCATCTCCAACCTCCCCTTTCTCTCAAAAACAATAGACCGCATCATCTCCAAACAACTCCACCGCCATCTCCAAACCAACCAGCTTTTTGAACCCGTTCAGTCTGGTTTTTGTCCCCAGCACAGAAGCGGCCCTCATCAAAGTCCTCAATGACCTCCTCACCTCTGCTGACACAGGTTCCCTCAACATCCTCACCCTCCTCGACCTGAGTGCAGCCTTCGATACCGTGAGCCACACCATCCTGCTTACCCGACTCCAGGACATCGGTATCGAGGTACTGCACTCAGGTGGCTCCAGTCCTACCTCTCCGACAGATCCCACTTCATCTCCCTCAACAACCACTCCTCTGCCACAGCTTCAGTCACCCAAGGTGTTCCCCAAGGTTCAGTACTCGGCCCCCTCCTCTTCATCATCTACATCAGGGGTCAGCAACAGGCGGACCGCGGTCCGGATCCGGACCCAGACGCCGACCTATACGGACCCGGACCTATAATCAATACATTAATAGGGGATTTCAATTTTGACGGGGCGATTCTATTTTAACCGCCGCCGACAGGGGCGAAAGAGACGAGTGAGCGATACATGGAGAGAAACATAGAAGAAGAGACGAGAGCGCGGCAGAGAGAAGTGGAGAGGAAAAAGAGTGAAGACAATAATTAGAGATACAGGGAGAGAAGCGGAGAGGAGAGTGAACAGGCGTGTTAGCGGCAGACAGGGAGAGACAAATAATTACACATGGCGCTCTCCAAGAAGAGGAAAGTGGACGGTGAGAACAGAGCTTTGAACCCTGAGTGGACTCATTCATGTTCATCCTGCCCACTGGGAGCAGAGAGCCAGTGTGTCTCATTTGTTCAGAGACCGTGGCGCTCATTAAAAGTGCCAACACGCCACTATGAGACAAAACACAAAGTGTTTGACCAAACATTCCCTCTCAAGTCAGAACTGAGCTCACAAAAACTAAATATGGTTCCAGGGCAGGCTAACCGAGGCTAACCAATGAGCTAACCGAGGCTAACCAATGAGCACATGTGTGTGAGAATGGCCCTGACACAATTTCAGCCCAGATCTAAACTCCTGGCAGGACAAGCTCCAGCTCAATTCTCACACGGAACAGAACAAAGTGAGTGAGGGTCTGCAATATAAGAGGGAAAGAAAGAGAAACTTTAAAACTGTTCAATTGTTATGATGTGTAAAGACTGATATTGTTCTATAATCGGCTGAAACTGTTGAGTCATGATGTGAAACGGTTAACAAAGAAAAAGGGAAACTCAAGCTGCTGCTACACTTTATTTTATTTATCTAAAAAAAAGCACTTTTAAGATGCACACATTTTCAAAAGCTATTTATTTTCTCTATTTTATTTGTAAATGCAGCCCGAGAGGAACATTACACATATCCACAGTATTTACTGTATATCTGTAGTTCAATGTTAATTGACAATAAATATTGTTGTTTTTGAATTGTACTTTCTTTATTTGATTGGCAGTCAGTTGTTGATTACATGCAGACGTTGATCAGCTACTTCAATATCACACTAATTCATGAAGCAACTTAGACGTGTTGATGTTCCGGACCTTTGCATGGGGACATGTTGTCTAACTGGACCTCGTTGAATTTGAGTTGAATACCCCTGATCTACATCCTCCCCCTTGGTCAGATTCTCCGCCAATACAACCTGGACTTTCACTGTTACGCTGACGACACACAGATTTACCTCAGCATCCATTACAAACTCCTGGTTCTCACTTTCAAAGCCCTCCACCATCTGCCCCACCTCACTCACCTCCTCATCCTCTACCAACCACCCCTGTCCCTCAGATCCACCTCAGCCGGTTTGCTTTCCATCCCCAAGGCCAAACTCCGGAGCTTCGGGGACAGAGCCTTCTCTGTGGCAGCCCCGAAGCTCTGGAACTCCCTCCCCTAAGACCTCCGTGAGTCTGAGTCCCTCACCCTGTTCCAGTCCCGCCTCAAAACCCACCTCTTCAACTCTGTATATCCATAAGCCCCGCCCTCCTCTCAACCAACTTCCTCCTGACTGCTTTTCTTTTCTTTTTTTGCTGTTTTATTGCCTGTCCTTGTTTGTGTACCCTTCCCGAAATGTAAAGCGTCTTTGGGTTCGAGAAAAGCGCTATAAAAATACAATGTATTATTATTATTATTATTATTATTAATACAAAACAGCAGATATTCCTTTTTAAATGTAGGTTCCTGCCACAATCCAGACTCTGAGGAACATCAAAGAGGCTGGACAGACTCCACTCCCTGGATCATTCCTGTCTCACCTCCATCAGGACCTCGATGATCCCCAAGGACTTGGAGCCTTCAATATCACGAGGAGGAGAGGAAAAAGAGAGGGCGAGATGTCCAAGAAGTGGAGCAGTGGGCCAGATTCCAGCAAGAGGTAAATGCCTAAGTTTGAAATGAATGCATTTCCCCCTTCCTCTTCAAAGAAAATGTTTATTTGTATTATTATTATTAGTAGTAGTAGTCAATCAATCAATCAACCAACCAACCAATCAATCAATCAATCAATCAATCAATCAATCAATCAATCAATCAATCAATCAATCAATCAATCAATCAATCAATCAATGTGTATTTATATAGCCCAATATCACAAATGTTACATTTGTCTCAGTGGACTTCACAGTGTGTACAGAATATCAGTATGACAATACGCCACCCTCTGTCCTTAGACCCTCTGTCCTCAGACCCTCTGTCCTTAGACCCTCTGTCCTCAGACCCTCTGTCCTTAGACCCTCACATCGTACAAGGAAACACTTCCAGAGAAAACCCACAGTTTAAAGGGAACATGGGAGAAACCTCAGGGAGAGCAACAGAGGAGGGATCCCTCTCCCAGGACGGACAGACGTGCAATAGATGCCGTGTGTAAATTGAAAAGATAATACATTTGCAACATAGGTAGTCCAAATGTTTGGAAATGCATGTGTGTATAATAGGAAGATGAATCCACGAGGATATCCATCCAGGACCGATGATCCAGGACCACAGCCACGACTCGCGATCCAGGGCTCGCGATCCAGGACACAGGACCGCAGGATCATCCATGACTCCGGATCCCGGTGTATATAGACACCAAAAAGAAAGAGATTTGGGGAAGCTGGGTTAATGGGAACATGAGAGTACACAGGTACAGACAGAGAGAAGGAAGAAGGAAGATGTCCCCCGACAAACTAAGCCTATATCAGCTAAACTAGGGGCTGAATCTAATCAGCCCTAACTATAAGCTTTATCAAAAAGGAAGGTCTTAAGCGCACTCTTAAAAACGGATAGGGTCAGTAGTCCTGAACAAACTCTGGCCTGGCCCTTAATGACTGTAGTAAAGGGGGTGTAGGCTCTTCCTAAAAATATATTGATCTGTTGTTGGTCATCCACCCTTACATCACAGGCCTGGAAATACACCTGGACAGGAGGTTCCATGATCTCGACATCCTTGGGGCCTTTAGCGTCTTGGGACCGCAATCAGCTGCTCTACAAGATGATACGATAGTCTCTTATCTGCAGACTCTTGCCAGGAAATGTTTCCTTCAACATGGGAATGACGTCCTGCAGGAGTGGTTATCCTTTAAGAATCACCTTACTGGGACATTCAAGGTGGGTGAATTAAGCAGATTATGACTACAATCAACTATGGTTCACAACACACACACAACAATGCCACGATGGTAAACCAAATGTTTGTTTCAAGAACAACAAACAGGATGAGATCATGAGTCTGCTGGCAAGCGAATGTGATGAATGGGCTGAGCTCTACCCCTGCCTGAGCCTCCTTGCAGGCATAGGACTAGTTATCCCCGTTTCTAGTGTCAACTTTGAACGCGATTTCTCGGCGAAGAACAGGGTAAAAGCATCACTTTGAAAAGCACAACAAATTATTATGCATTTTCTTTATTAGTTCAGTTTGTGGTATTCCATTTTGCTTCATCCTCAGGTGAAAACAGACCTCCGAAAACCAGCTCCAAGGAGAACACCTGGCTGCCTGCTTGAAGATCTCCATAAATGGACCCCGTCCTGAGGCCTTCCCATATGATAGGGCATTAGAATATTTTGTCAGGAAGCCCCGTACAATCGGATGTCAAGACAAAGGGTGCAAAGTTTGCAATAAGTAGGCTGCAAAGTTTGCACATTGTCTGAACATCGGAAGCGTTGTGTAGCCGAGCCACATTTTATTTTATGTTGTTTGTTTGTTGACATCCTAGTGGTGGTGTTCCAGGCGGGATTTGAACTCGGCACTTAGGTAGCCCTCAGTTACTCCAGGGAGAATGTAATTAAGTGTAAATGTATGTAATCTAATGTAAATCGCTTTGGAATAAGGCGTCTGCGAATTATATTTTTGGGAGAATAAACCCCACAGATCCTCAACTCCGGTGTGGCTCATTCATTTACAACGCGGGGAGGGGGGGGGGAGTGATGATGCAACAAGAACTGTTGCAAGCTGAGGAATTCTCTGGCAGAAAACGTGTTGGACATTCTCAGGGTAAGATGTGATTGGTGCCGTAGATACTGTCACAGCTGGAGGGCAAGGTGCACAGGACCCAAATGCAGAATATCCAAATCCAAAATACTTTTACTTATTTATTTATTTTAACTAGCAACAAAGTAAAATTAGGCAAGGCAAAACACAAAAATACCTCTGAACAAAAACCTTCCACCAACATCAATAATCTCACAAAGACAGACAGAAAAACCAGAACTTAAATACACACAAGACTAATCACATAAACAAGACACAGGTGAGTAGGGAGGAGAAAACACAGGGGCACAAGGTGAACACAATCAGGCAATTAGGTAGGAGGGAACACAGATATATATATATATATATATATATATAAACACTAGATGGCTCAAGGGGGAGTCGCCAGCGTAGCTCACCGGCGACACCACAGTCAACAGCTACGCCAACGTAGCACACCACAGTCAACAGCTACTGCTACAGCTGTTGTGAGGTGAGTGATCTGCACAAAAATACTCTTAACTCGCTGAAATCTTGACTGATTTACAAACGGTTTGGTTTATTATAAACGTTATTAGCTTGGCGGCTATGATACAGGAGACAACAAGTTCACGATTATGAACACAGAGACAGGAAACCAAAGACAGAATGGCAAAAACACAACACAGACAGTTACCTTGTCCATTTCAACTGAGGGCTTGAAAAATGAACTTGTGTCCAAATAGTAAGCCATCATTTACTGATGCTTTACAGCCAGTGTAAGAGCAACATTTCTGAAGTTGTGAGCATTTCTAATGGCCCGTTTAAAGAATTTGTGCTTTCCCTCGAAACGCACTGTCCAGACATCTGAAAGCGGACCGAATGCCTTAATCAGCTGAGGATAATGCTCAATGAAGTGGTGTTTTGGACGTAATCTCAAATCAGGGAATGTAGTTTGCAACAGTTCTCTGTGTTCTGACACTTTGCAATCAAGGAAGTGTATTGACTCTTCAGTGTGCCTTGTTGCTACAGCCAACTCACCAATGTCTTTAAGGAGCATCAGAATGTTCCATGCTTTGTCCCCTGTAGGTACTTTATGACCAATGAGAAGTGGGAGCAGTCTGATTAGAGCCCAGTTCTCATGGCCATTTCCACCTATGGTCCCTTTAGTAGAGAAGCCACGTGCAATAGGCTGTGGCTGGTCAGTTTTATCATTAAAAGCATATGCAAAGGATTTGATTGCAAGGTTCAGTGTTTCTAAGGTGAAATATTTCTTAGAAATCAGGTCTGAAAGGCAGAGCGATAACTCAACAGGAACAATGCCTTCAAAAAGATCATGCAGGATGTCAGGAGGGTAACCACGAACCACATGAAAGTGCTTCAGACTGTCTGTCAACACACATCCTCGTTTCACACCATACGTTCTAGCCATAGTGGGATCCTGCTTTACCTCCTGCACTTGCCGGTTGTGAGTGTCTTTATTTCGGAGTTCAAAGTTGCCTGAAGTTACTTCCTTGTCTTGGATCTGGCTCCTTGTCGCCATGCAGGACCTGCAGGACCTGTCCACTGCAAAGCTCTCGAAGAATCCTGCCAGTGAATGAGCAGCAAAGTTATCAGCAGCCACATATAACACTGTGCCTTTGACACATGCTCCCATCTTCTCAATATAAACACCGTCTTGCCCCAAAGAAAGCCGATCTTGGATGAGAGGATGGAGCATTTTAGCATAGCCATATGTTTTTACATCAGTGGCTTTACACAAAAGAGCAAGCTGAATGGAGTGGAGTGTGGACTTGCATTTTGATGGCACATTAGCTATCACCCAATACACTGCAGTCATTTTGTGTTTTTTTCTAGATGTTCCTAACGGATTGGACACTTCAAAATCATCTATGTAAAGTCCTACAGCGATTTTGAACTCCTCCCCTTTAAGGAGGTCATTTCCTTTACAGTATGAACCATCTCTGTATGTACTGTACTCATGTGGCACATGCTTTTGTACTGGAATAGCTTTGTCTAAAATGTCTGCCCTGTTCAACAATTTCTGTAGCATTGCATGTAGAGGAACATATACAGTACCAGACTTTTTTCTCTATCAATAATGTACTCCACTGGCCTAACCACTGTAACGTTTTTGCTCACATATTCTGCTCTCCTTTTGGTGGTTGATAAGGAGCCATCCTTGCCACAAAATCTTGTTATGACATTGCTCTCTGAGGCAGCCCTGACTAACTGTCTCACAATTGAATCATTTACATCTGTGTTTTCTTTCAAAATGTCCTTGACTGAATTATGCAGCAGTGGCTGGGACACTGGGACAGTTCACATAACAGAAGCTGTTGTATGACTTCTTGTACAGAACTTTCTGGAATATGAAGGATGGTTTGCATCTTTAAAAAAAGAGCTGCTAGGTTGTGCTCCAATTGTTTTCCTAGATCATGAAGTTCTTCATCACTGGAATCTTCACTGCCAGTATCCTCTAAATCAGTTCTGTCATTTGGAGGCTCATGTTCTTCTTGGGCCATTTCGTCATTTACACCAACAGGGACTATTTCTGGCTTAAAGTTGACCTATCATGCTATATTTGAACAATATATTGTAGGGCCATACCTATATAAAGTATATAAATATAGTTGTTTTTTTTAAAATACCAAACAGATCCTGCATTTTAGCCATGCCTCATTTCGCTCTATTTGCTCTTTCCAGCCCTGTTTTTGCAGGGGGCTGATTCTGTGAGCTGCACCACCCTGCAGGAGAGGGGAGCGTGCTCTGAGATCAGCTGCTGGGCTGCAGCGGGGAGAAGAGGGGGAGAAAAAGAGATCTCCGTCCTCCGTGTTTTATTCTTATATGATTATATAGTCGTTATTCATTTCTTTTAAAGCTCAATACATAACAAAGAAGACCTTTGACCGGCACTTTTCTAATTTTGTCCGGAAGATTTAAACCAGGGTTGCCAACTTTGGGTACCTGGCTGGAGTGAGATTTTGATATCATGGGTTTAATTACATATGCACACGAAATGACTGCTATCGTGTCAGCAGCGGGACCTTAGCATATATATAGGATATATCAGAGATGTTCACACGTCTTTTTTTGCAAGTCCAAGTCAAGTCTCAAGTCTTTGGTCACGAGTCCAAGTCAAGTCTCAAGTCTTTGTGGGGTGAGACTTGATCAAGTCTCAAGTCTTTGGTCACGAGTCCAAGTCAAGTCTCAAGTCTCTAAAAAAATTAAAGTTTCATGTCTCTTCTGGTTGTAATGTCTGCTTTTATCCAGTCTGTTAAGAATACTGCACAGCTATATCTAAGAAATTCAAAGCATTTACTGTGTTATTATCACTCTATCTATTAGCATACAGTATCAGTACTGATTAGTTGTTTGTTAAATGATCACTTTAAACAGGCTATTGCAATGCAATATGAGGAAAAACATCACACTTTAGCTAAATGCAAACAACTTATAAGCAAAACACTTCAGAATCAGAAATTAGTATCACAAATACTTTATTAATCCCCCGCAGGGAAACTGTTAAAAGTACTTAAAAGCGGGTAATGATTAACGTTACCGACCTTTTTTATGTCATGTCAAGAGTTGGATGTCAACGCCACTCAACTCAAACAAGTGTGACAAGCAATTCACTCATCTTTTCAAATATTCAGTTACAAAGCTAGTAGCAAGCTAAGTTAACATTACATAGCTGATGCTGAGCTAAACGTGTTTGCTAACCGTCCATATGCGTTAATGTGACTGACCTCTCCGGGTGAGTTTTCAAGTGCCTGATGAAAT
Source organism: Pseudochaenichthys georgianus (assembly GCF_902827115.2). NCBI lineage: Eukaryota > Metazoa > Chordata > Actinopteri > Perciformes > Channichthyidae > Pseudochaenichthys > Pseudochaenichthys georgianus. The sequence goes on from NC_047510.2 coordinate 852,713, forward strand.
TCGACGTTGTTGCGCCAGCATCCTTGATTTTAATATTGCAGACTTTGCAGTGTGCGCTCCTTTTGTTGGTGCCGCCGGCGTTTTGTTCGAAGTTTTTGTAGTTGAACCTAATTACAAGCAGTACAGCCGCAGGTGTGCCGCCGGTCGCCATTGTGTTACTACGAGGTAGTAACAGAGGCGCGCACGTCTGCGTAATGAGCCCGGCTAAAATAACTGGATGGCCTACCTGCCTGTCAGCCTTCCATCTGGGCACAAACTTATCTCGTGCCCTCATTGGTCATGTGCGCGTTCGTGTGTGTTGGAGGAGGCGGGCTGGAAGTAGCAGCCTCTAGCAGATTATCTCCGGTTGTGTATTTTCAATTTCTAGCGATCTCGAGCCGATTTCTCTCAAATGTACCTACCCCACCTTTAATACGCCAAAAATAGAAAACACAATGATTGTTCACGAGTCCCAACACACGAGTCCAAGTCGAGTCTGAAGTCTCTGTGTGTGCGACTTAAGTGCGACTCGAGTCCGAGTCGCAGACTCGAGTCCCCATCTCTGGGATATATATACAATATATACACATACACAATATTGGACACAGACTATAAAGGGCACAACGTTTCATTCACTAATGAAAGTCAAACACATGTTTGTTTCCACTGTTTTATTGTCTGCCTGTGGCGATAAGCAATTAATTGACTTATGGTTTGATAAATAAAAATGAACTCGATAAATGTCCATATACATGAGGATGTGACTAGCAGTTTGAAAGGATATACTTGAATTATTATTATATATTATCATTATGTGAGTGGTCTAAAATGGTCATACAACGGTGCCGACAATATTATCGTTTATCGCAATAATTTCCGGGAAAATGTATCCAACAAAATTAATTATCGTGAGAGGCCTATGAAACACACAGACACAAACAAATCTACAGACTTACTCCAAACTACCAAATATATTAATTATTTTGGCCTAATAGAACAATATAATTTCTACTGGATCTTAGATCTGCGCATGCGCAATACGGGTCGGCAGTGGCGGCTCCAGAGTATTTGTGTTGGGTAATCTACGGTAGGGCTAACCCATACAGTGGTGGGGTTGTGATTGCTTGTTTTGGCGTGAGAATAGTTTGGGCAGCGTGAGAGAGTGAGATTGAGAGTGAAAGCGTGTGTCACATGCCAGATGCGTGAGAGTTGGCAACCCTGATTTAAACTTTAACGGACATGTTGACCGGCGAAAAAAAATCTAACTGAAACTCTGCCGCACGGTCCCCTCGTTCCTTGGAAGAGGCGTAGAGGTGGGTGTTTGTCATCTGCTGGTGGACTACGGGGAGAATTACAGCGAGGGAGGGATTGCATTGAATTACAGCAGCGGGAGCAAACGCTTGCCTCGGGGAGGGAGAAAAAGAGCCACGGCGGAGAATAAACAGAAGGGCAACCGTGCGTGGGAAATCTTCTTCGCTGCTTTTGTGGCAGACTACAGCACCACTTACAGGCCTGGCATATGTACTACAGCGTCTCCAGCACTTTCGAGCGGCAATGGCCAGCCGTGGCCCAACCTCTCATTCCCCTGATAGGTGGATAATTGACCACTAAGTGGAGCACCCCTTTTGTGATGTAGAAAATAATTCAAATCTGGATCAGTCTGTATCAGATCTGTTACAGCCCCGTTTTTAGAGATTTGGGTATGGAGGAAAAGAGAGAGGGCTGTGTTTTCTGACACTTGGTGAGTTCCCTGGAATACCGGGGAGACATATTCATGTATAAAAGACGTACAAAAGTGCATTTTGCGACTTCCGGTTATGGCGGCTCGCTAGAAAGACACAACTATCAGTGCTCCGCCAATTTCTGTCTTAAATCCTGTTTTAACCACGTTTTATGACAACCCATCGTATCTACTTAACGGAAAAGACAGTGAAATGTCGGCTGCAGCCGGGAAATCGACTAAGGGACGAACGAAATCCCTTCAATCTAAGCTTGAAAACTTCGGAGCATCCAAGCTACACGTGGAAGCTAAAGAAAGTGTTGCTAGCTCTAGCATAGCGCCAACCATGGCCGCTGTTGAGACGGGTGAGACCGTCTAGTAGTGGGAGTAAAGATGTACACGAACAATGAGAGTAGATTAAGTTGTTTTGTTTTTCATGCTTTTCACCAAGGCTCATTTGAGTGGTTATAGTGTTAATGTAGTGTTGTTTTGTGTTATATTGTGTAAAATATAATGTACCCACACGCATGTGGTTTATTTGTCACAGTTCATTTTAAAGTCAGCCACCTCATGGCTAGATCTCATCTCTGAGAGTCCATTGGGTTAATGAGTAAGAGGTCCTTTTGTTCTTCAGGCCACATGTTCAAGTCATTTGACCCCATGAGGTCAAGAGTCATTCTGTTAAGGCCCTGACACACAGAGATGTTCACAAGTCTTTTTTTGCAAGTCCAAGTCAAGTCTCAAGTCTTTGGTCACGAGTCCAAGTCAAGTCTCAAGTCTTTGTGGGGTGAGACTTGATCAAGTCTCAAGTCTTTGGTCACGAGTCCAAGTCAAGTCTCAAGTCTCTAAAAAAATAAAAGTCTCATGTCTCTTCTGGTTGTAATAAGCCTTCTATTGTCTGCTGCTATCCAGTCTGTTAAGAATACTGCACAGCTATATCTAAGAAATTCAAAGCATTTACTGTGTTATTATCACTCCTATATCTATTAGCATACAGTATCAGTACTGATTAGTTGTTTGTTATATGATCACTTTAAACAGGCTATTGCAATGCAATATGAGGACAAACATCACACTTTAGCTAAATGCAAACAACTTATAAGCAAAACACTTCAGAATCAGAAATCAGTATCACAAATACTTTATTAATCCCCCGCAGGGAAACTGTTAAAAGTACTTAAAAGCGGGTAATGATTAACGTTACCGACCTTTTTTATGTCATGTCAAGAGTTGGATGTCAACGCCACTCAACTCAAACAAGTGTGACAAGCAATTCACTAATCTTTTCAAATATTCAGTTACAAAGCTAGCAGCAAGCTAAGTTAACATTACATAGCTGATGCTGAGCTAAACATGTTTGCTAACCGTCCATGCGTTAATGTGACTGACCTCTCCGGGTGAGTTTTCAAGTGCCTGATGAAATTCGACGTTGTTGCGCCAGCATCCTTGATTTTGATATTGCAGACTTTGCAGTGTGCGCTCCTTTTGTTGGTGCCGCCGGCGTTTTGTTCGAAGTTTTTGTAGTTGAACCTAATTACAAGCGGTACAGCCGCAGGTGTGCCGCCGGTCGCCATGGTGTTACTACGAGGTAGTAACAGTACGCACGTCTGCGTAATGAGCCCGGCTAAAGTAACTGGATGGCCTACCTGCCTGTCAGCCTTCCATCTGGGCACAAACTTATCTCGTGCCCTCATTGGTCATGTGCGCGTTCGTGTGTGTTGGAGGAGGCGGGCTCTATAAGGAAGTAGCAGCCTCTAGCAGATTATCTCCGGTTGTGTATTTTCAAATTCTAGCGATCTCGAGCCGGTTTCTCTCAAATGTACCTACCCCACCTTTAATACGCCAAAAATAGAAAACACAATGATTGTTCACGAGTCCCAACACACGAGTCCAAGTCGAGTCTGAAGTCTTTTGGTCACGAGTCCAAGTCAAGTCTGAAGTCTCTGTGTGTGCGACTTAAGTGCGACTCGAGTCCGAGTCGCAGACTCGAGTCCCCATCTCTGCTGACACACCAACCCGATTTTGGGAGTCAGAGGCCGTCAGAGGCTGTAGGGCATTCGCGGCGCCGTAGTCAGGTTGGTGTGTCCCGCACCGTCGACCGTGACACGCCTTATTTGGACTGCCAGACCCGATGCATGGCCGATTCAACATGTTGAATCGGCCATGCATCGGGTCTGGCAGTCGGACCAAATAATCACTCTGATTGGCTGTTCAGCTAGCAAATCAGTGCATGAGAAGCGAAGCGGAAGTGAGGGACGTAAACAAACGATTTAAGAAGGCACACACAGACTGCTATTCATTTTCATCTCATCATGGCGATCTGGAATGATGCAAACGAAGACCTGCTCATCACCTTGATCCAGGAGAGGCCAGCTCTGTATGATATTACGGAGAAAAGATACTCTTCTTCTTCTCTGTCTTCCGGTTGTTGCCTCTTTTGAATGACGAATACACACTACCGCCGCCTGCTGGTAAGGAGAGTTATTGCCACTCACGCACTGAAGTCGGTGCGGTGTGTTCCCGTGCGACACATGGCCAAAACGCAGGAGAACACGGCCAGGCAACAGCCGACTTCAGCGTCGGCTAGTCCTCTGGTGACTGCTTGGTGTGTCAGGGCCTTTAGACCACAATCTTGTGTAAGACAAATCATTGTTCTTTTGTCACATTTTGAATTACATAACATTTCATTTTGCTAAATCAATTTATCCATAATCTATAAATGTTGTAGTTTGGTGTTTGCTAACATTTTTAGGAACGGCATGGTCCTACACTTGGGTGAAATTACATTACTGTGATCTGATTAGTGTGCTCTGCAGGTTTACTATTGTTCTGACCAAGCAGTGGGATTTTTAAGTACAGGGAGGTTCTTTCATAGTGTGTGAAATATGCGATGCTGGAAACATGTAGGTGTTGAAAAACTTAGTTTGGGTAAATATGTCACAATGGATGAAACGATTATTAGAGGGAGTTTTTGTAATATCATTAGTAGACATTAATTGTGTTTTTAAGTTTATGAAGAAAGAGTAGAAAGTAAACAGGAGGTTTTTATAAGTTTGTCAGTCAGAAGGAATCTGTTAAATGGTTAAGCATGACAGAGGTGCTGCACAAACAAGGTTTGCCCCAGCCATCTCACACTGTTGGATAACACAGAGAGGTGATTGATGAGAGAAGCTTGTGCAGGAGCAGGCAGCTGCAGGGCACAGGGAGGAAAGAGAGTGAGAGACAAGAGAAGTAGATGTTTTGAAGAGTTCAGAGAGAGTAAAACTTGTATAAAGTTAACTGCTATTCTGAATAATGTCATATTGTTTTGTGAGTAAACATGAAATAAAAATATATTTACTAGATATAAGAACAACATGCTTATCTAGGTTGACAGAAAACTGCTATTAACCAGTTTCAGCAGCTACTGTCCTATCTGTGTTCCAAAGAGAACATACGTTGCATTTACAATTCATATTAAGGAAGTTCACAATTGATACCATTAAAGACCGTTTTGGATTAATAGGGCGTGTCTGTCAAACACTAGTGCTCAGATGGAATAAAGTGTTGAGATGTTCTCAAGAGTGGGAGTTTTCACAACGCTTTTTAGTTTGTATTGGAACAATTAAGTGATAAGGACAGAAAACTGTTCCGTGATGATTTCTTTAGGTTTTAGCTTTAGTAATGGAGATTACATTTTGTGAGGAAACCTTTCCACCAATAATAAGTGTTCACAAATATATATTCATTAACTGTAATCAGATTACTTGTTTTTCAAATATAGCGCTAAATACAGTTAGTTTTGTATTTTGTTACAGATCTAACCTGCTTGTAACACAACTTAGATAAACAATTTCAAAAAGAATAGAATAAGCAAGTGGTTAAGGGGGTTTCCTGTTTGGCTCATTTGATTTAGAACTGAAGTAAGGAAGAATAGTGTTTTTGAGAACTGTCATTCCTCATGGTTTTTAAAGATAAATCATCAGTTTGTATGGACTTTGATGTAGAAATAGGATCATGGTGGAGAAGGAAGACCTTTTTTGGTTTCAAATTAAAGAAGATTTTAAAGATGAAGTTTATTTTTTTTCTGACTAGAATTTTAGAAGCAGGACTTCAACTAGACAAAAGAGATTTTACAATGTGGTTTTACTACTTTTAATGAAGTAAAGAATCTGGGTAGACTACTGCCATTGGTTTGTTTTAACATTCACATGTTTCAGCATTCCTGACCATATAGACACTCAGCCGTTTTATTTTGTAACCCTTTGGGGGAGAGATTTAAATTGAGTTTTTCTCCAGTTGCTGATTTTTGTGATTACAGCGGCACTGGATAGTTGTGCGCCACCTTTGGGTTGTACTCTGAATCAGTGTGTTGGTGAAGAGTTGCTCACTACAGAAACAGAAGAACTGTGCAAAGAACGCATCTCTGAGGAGGGTTTGACATTTTGCTTGTACCTCGTTGCCAAGGCAACAGTGGTGTGAAGAGGAACTGCAGTTTTTGGGGATTCCTGCTGTGCAGAGGACAACGTGTGTCTGCTGATTGTACCACATTGATCCAGAGGTTCCTTCCCCCTCAGGACATCCCAGTGCAAAACAAGAGTTTCATTGATCCAATTGACTACAGCTGCAGAGGACAACGCATCACTGACTGTTCACATTATGACAAGATCTTGAGACAGGCTGGTCTCAGACTGTTCAGACTCTGAAGAAATTATGCGATGATTTGACAGCATAACTGTGCAAGAGTTTTCCAGAGGGTGGTGTACAACAATAGGTTAGTGTTTGAGAAGGGAGGCTGATTGTTTAAACGATGGTCTGGAATACTGAAAAGATTAAAGTTTGAATATCCTTGTTTGGCAAACAAGACATCTGATTATTAGGTCACACATAATAATCTTGACATATAAACTAACTATGAGTAAAAAGATGAATGGATTTCATATCCTAGAGAGGGTTAGTTATGTTGCGAATACTTCACAGGGTATTTGCTAATGTATTTTGAAGAACAAATAACAAGGACACAAGTCCAATTTTGTTTTGTTTTTAGATTAAATTGTCCATTACCAAAACTGTTCACCTTATGTCTAGATTTGGACTTTGATGGTAAGGGAGTATTTAGGCTTATTTTTATACATCTGACATTTTAAAATATGTTGGCTATTCACTAGATAGACATTGGTTAAGAACTTTTCTGAAGATTGAATATTTGTTCCATTTCTAAATATTCCTATTTAAAAAGTAATTTTAGAGTAAAGAAGGCTGATGCTGAAATGGGAAATAATGTGGGGCCTTCAATCACCCATTGTAATGGTGCATATTATTGACGACCAATAGGGAGGAGGGGTCACTCGACCCACCCTGCAGTGGTTTTTAAAATCTTACTTGCAGCTTCACAGGAAGCGCACGGCACCAGATTATGAGTTTAGAAGACTAGCGTCACCACCTCCTAATGGACATTCATTTAGTTAGTAATTAACTGACATTTAGAGATGTTAAAAAGTAAAAACATACCTACCATGAGGGATAATTCCTAAGTTCAGCTACAAACCATTGATGAAATCACTTCTGTTTTTAAATCCTTGATAAAGGAAGGAGTAATTGTCGCATGTTCGTACACCCAAGGTTCCACGCACGGTTAAAGACATTAACATTGTTTTTTAGGTATACCAGAATTGAAGATACATGAGTATAATGACCGATGAAAAGCTACACAGGTCCTAGTAATGGTTTGACTCAAGATAATAATTATGTGCACAAGTTTCTGAATTATATCTAATAGACGTGTTAATATAGATTAGGTGTTAATGAACTGCAGTAGTAGTACAATAAGGAAGAGACATTTTTTGGCTAACACTTTTCAGGGAATGTGGGAAACAGCTGTTCCAATGAAAAGTTAGAGATATCTTGAACATTATAGTTGTAATTGTGAATTAATAAATGATGGCGCTCCATATATACATATTTTTGTAGACAAAGGATACTGGCCTATGCTGAAACATCAAAGTCTCTGCAGAGCACGACACATGGCCAAAAAGACTGAGACCAACTGACCTTTGACCCTGACCGACAGGGTAACTTGAGAAGGCACTGTCAATGACTGACTCTGGGGTGAACCTGACCAAACTTGACTTTACAACCTGACAGTGTGAGTGTGAGTGTATGTCTGCTTGTGATCAGTGCAACTGCATGATTTAAAACAATGACTAATCAAGCATGCTTTTGGACTAACACATTATTCTGGGGCTCTGTGGGAAATGAGAGGTTTCCTACAATTCCACAACAATTGGAAAACCGCACTTCTGACCCGTTTCTAATCTACTTGATATTTCACTCCCACAGGAGGTGGCTGTTTGCAGAATGTGAAACTCAAACTAAAACAATGAAGATTCTGTTTCTTTTAGGACTGAAAGATGGAGAGAAACACTTAATTTCACTGAAGTGTTTACTGTGGAAAATGATGGATGTATATTTGGGAAAAATGTTTGGTATTTTCTTATAATCCATTATGACCTGAAGGTTTTCTTCCCATACAGGATTTTGGTTACACATGAGTTCATGTGTAAAAAGGGGGAGTGTAAACTTCACAATCTACATTTTTCATTTAGGGACTGAAAGGAACCTGCTGCCCCAACTCGGATGTTCAATCTGACCATTGATTGACAGTTTTAGAATGAACCTGCTCCATATCTGGGGATAAGATACTCTTTGATGGATGTTGACATGTTTCTAATATTGATTGAGTTATAGCAGGTAACACATATAAAGAATCAGTGGCCAAGGGGCTACCAGAGAAATGTAAGTCCAGAAGGGAATACTGAAGAAGTTGACCTGTGAGTAATGTTTCAACTAATGTTTCAACAGGTATTAAAGTAACTGAGGTTTGAAATGTAGAAAGAACATATTTACAGTTAAAGCTAAAACATAGTAATGTAATGAGACATAATTTAATTTAGACAACATCATGTAACTAGCCTGGTAAAGAAGTAAAAGCCATAGACTTTATTGTTTAGGTCATCATGGGGATATACATTTCATCTACATTTATAATAGAAAGACATTTGATGACAGTTTGTTGGAATTCTGTATTCATTTTTTCAGCGGGATAATATCTAAGCACTGATGGGTAGAAGCAGTATCACCAGGAAGCCATTCACTTTGTTAGTATTGTGATTTTGGTTGTTTTTGAATCCATAGCATTAGTGTGTTTCTTTATCAGAAACATTAGCAGTTCATATTATATTTAGATTTTTAATGAGATCTCAAGGATTTCATTTAAAAATAAACACAGATGCTTGTCAGAAATTCAGAGCTATTGAAATATGTTATTTAGTTTACCTAAAGATGTTGGGGTTCTTATTTAGTTGGCACAATCCAAGTATTAAGATTCTGAAGCTGTACAATTCATTTAGAAAACCTGTTCACAGACGTCTGTTGTTTTAAGACACCCCACCAACAGGCTCCAAGCGGCCTATGCAGTGGTGGGTCAAACAGCCGAGGGCCCCGGAGCCCTGAGCGTAGGCTTGAGGGATTTGTATCAGATTTCTCCACACAAGGAGGTCGACTTGGATGCTGTCATCAGCGGACTGGAGGAGAAGGACCTCGAGGACATCCATGCAGCATACGACTTGGAAGCGGCTGTCAGCGGGCTGGGGGACTTGTCGAGGCAGCAGAGGAGTCTACTTCTCTCTGATCAGTTCCAACCGTGAAGGGAAAGCCGCATCTCCCCCTCCCTATCAGCTGTCGTTGTGGGCTATTCCTCCGAGGGGGGGGGCGGGCGGGCTGATGATTCACCACCAGGAGACTGCTTCTTAGCACTCAGCTGCCCCCTCATGGTTCCTTCACTGCCATAGAAAGAGGTGTTCTGTTCCCAAAGATTTCAAGTACTTTGGGTCTCAGCTTCGGTTGGATTTATACAATGTTTGGGGGACGGACACAGTGGAGAAGAATGACAGTGGTGTGTTTCGGGTGGCTTGTGTAGGTTGGTCTCTTTTGAAGGAGACAAAAGGGGGAATTGTGGAAATTGATGTAAAGTATTATGGCAAAAAGTTTAATACAGCGTAATTCTGGTATATTCATTTTTATGTCACCTGATATATGGGATGTTAAGTGTTAGATAATGAGAGAAATGTATGTGCGTTCATTTCAAGACTCCTAAAGAGCAGGAGACGATTGGGTCACACACAATTAGAGAGACAATGGTCCTTCTGATTCTGGGTGAGCTGACTTCGGGTGGATGGAAGTTCAGAGAGGGCCTGGGGGTATGAGGACAGTTAAGCTCTGTTGGTTAGCTGGTCCTGCGGAGGTCATGAGATGATGACTGGTACATTCCCAACAAGTATGGCTTTCATAAAGAAAAACATGTGACTATTGTGTGATAAGCTACATCAGTGGTTCCCAACCTTTTTTGAGTACTGTACCCCCAAAGCATTTCAAGCCAACCTAAAGTACCCCCTACTACGCAATCAATTGTGGTGATCCCCAGGATATATTTAATAGTCTATATGTTGTGGCAGACTGTGTGTGTGTGTGTGTGTGTGACCCAATGCGACAATTAATGTGACACTTAAATCATATTCAATCATAACTAATCATATACATTATAATAGCCATTGTTTAACCCTCTGGAGTCGGTGGACGCGCCGGCGCGTCCAGGTGCGCATAATTTTACGTAATTAATCATATATTTTCGAATATAAGGAGTAGAAACATAATTCAGATATCCGCGGAATCGCTGGAAGGGTAGCTTTCCAGCGGTATCTCCTGTGAGACTGTAACCAGGGCACAGCAGCCAATATGGCCGCTCAAAGCAGCTTGACTTTACACTGTGTGGGATTGGTGGATTCGTGTGTCCGTCAAGGAAATCTCGGCCGGCAGCCATCATAGTCTGAAATGACCAATGGACATCGATAAATCACTAAGGACCTACCCACCAAGTCAAAAAAACATAAACCACGTGTCTCCCATCAGTTTACGTCTGTGTGGAGAGAGAGAGAGACAGAGAAAATGGCTAAAAAAAACTTTACAGTTGCCGACTTCGCTAGAGATTTTTTTCGCTAGCAGCAGTGAAGATAGAGCCTCAGAACCTGAAGACTTCGACTCTTCTGAAGAAGAAGAACACAAATACAACAACAAGGATCTATTTGGACATGGGTACGTGTAAATATTACAGTAATAGTGTACTGGCAATGTGTGGGGAATACCGCGAAAATGAACAATAGGTGTATTGATATATATTTTTTATCGATAGTCATGAACTTTTTCTTGGGACAAAATAGACTCCATTAGCAAACGTTTACTCTGTGTTAACGTTATTTTGGTGTGTAAAGTGAGATCACAAGTGTAGATGATTAAATTCATCATGTATTCGTCCCACAACGGAGACATTTACAGTGACATGTTTTGGCCATCGATTATTTTATCATACTGTTCTGTACAGATGAGACTTTGTCATAGATTTATTTATATGTGTGCCTGTTATTATTTTACCGTCCTGTACAGATGAGACTTTGTAATCAGATGTAGCCTATGTATATGTGTGTCTGTGATTTTATACTGAAGTAAAGTAACTGGAAGTGTGTGTGTGTGTGTGTGTGTGTGTGTGTGTGTGTGTGTGTGTGTGTGTGTGTGTGTGTGTGTGTGTGTGTGTGTGTGATCGAGAGAGACTCCTTCTGCAACCTCCCAAACTTTCTTTTTATGTGTGCATTGTTATTTGTGCTTGAGCAACATTTTACTTGAACTTTATTTCAATGAAATTAGTTGTAATTATTGTCCTACATTTTTATTTGTTTTACAGAGATGTTTCACAGCTGTCTGGGCCTAGTGGCCCACAGGCGGCGTTTATCCAGCAGCCATAACATCCATCTGTGCCGGCCCCCAGGTCAAGATCTACTGTTGCTCAAAGGCCTTCACCAGAGCCATCACCACCAAGGACCAGCAGACCAGCATCACTACAGCAGCCTCCACCTCCATCTGCGGACCAGGTCAAGATACACCTCAGCACAAAGGCTCCTCCACAGCCATCACCTTCAACCCAGCCAGCAAGGAGGTCTCGTGGAGGTCTCGTATAGCACTTGTACACCCCACCTACACAGCAGCCCATGCACCATCACCCCCACCTACACAGCAGCCAGACCCACTGTCTTGGAAGACAGACAAAGACCTTGACACTGTCTTGACATTTATAATGAATAGTTGGTTGAAAGTTCTGATGTTCAATATTGTAAATAGTGAGATGTTCCAGTTTCTTATATTTATATAAATAGTTGGTTGAAAAAAACATATTTATAATAAATTGTTGGTTGAAAAAAAAGGTTGAATGCTCAATTTGTATTTGTACACATCACATGAACCTTGGTATGTAATATGAAGTCATTATTCAGTCCTGATGTATCTCAGTCCCTGCTGTGGTGAAAGTAGAGTGATAAACACCTGTTTTACTCAAAATTCGAATTACATTTTTTTCATTTTAGACATGAATTACACATTTATATACAGTGTAATTCAAATATTTCACTGCTTTTGTGATCCTAAGACTTTGGTAACCAAATCTAAAACACCAAAACAATTCGATCACCAGAGATTGTCCTGAACATTTTGATATTTAACACATGGGGGTGCCATGTTAGAAGAAATACATTTAAAAGGGGATTTAAGAAAACATCAAAAATTCGAGAAAATACCCTTAGACTCCAGAGGGTTAAAGACTTTTTTTAAAAAGTAAGGTATCTCACCAATTAATGTGACACTTGAGCCTGTTTCTCCCTCATCAGTTTTGTGAGTCTGGGGGAGATTGTTGCAACAGCTGTGACCAGGTTATTCTCCAAGTTGAGTCTGTTCCTGTGTTTAGTCTTGATGTGGGTCATGGCGGAGAATGTCACCTCACACAGGTATGTGGACCCAAAAGGCAACAGTTCATTCAGGGCATGTTTCCCCAATTCAGGATACTCCTTCTCCACACCACACCAGAACTGTGTCAGTGGTGTGCTTGAGTAGCTCATCTTCAGGCTCCTATCTGAGGACACATCTATGAGGTCTTCTTGCAGTCTGGCGGGAATGCTGCTGTTAATGCACGTCACAAATGGATTACGCACCCAGTCCAGTGTGGATGACTTGTTGTCAATATCAGGGAAGTAGGAGTTGAACTCATTCTTGAGCTTGGACAAATGTGTGTGTACTATTTTCACAATTGGAGCTCTGTCACATTCACCAGTAGCAATGTATGCGTTCAGCTGCAGGAAACAACTTGTATCCCCTTTTTCACATTTGCTCTGCCAGAGCTTGATCTTCTCCATGAATCCACACACTTTGTCATACAAGCTAAGAACATTTGTGTCTTTACCTTGAAGAGAGAGATTCAGCTGGTTGAGTTTGCTGAAAATATCAGAGAAGTATCCCAGCCGAGCTACCCAGTCAGCGTCGTCGAACATCGCCACAAGTGGGTGTGTGTGTGCTCCAACAGAAATGCCCTCACTTCATTGCGTAGCTCGAACAGCCGCTGTAACGTCTTCCCTCGGGATAACCAGCGGACGTCAGTGTGAAGCAGGAGCTGTTTATGTTCTGACCCACCGTCTTCACAAAGTGACTGAAACAGTCTATGATTCAAAGGCCTGGACTGTATGAAGTTGATCCCTTTTACGGCATCATTCAAAACATCGTTCAACTCTGGACTCATTCTCTTGCTAGCTAATGCTTCTCGGTGAATCATGCAGTGCGTCCATGTAACGTCAGGGTTTACCTTTTTTATGTGGGCCATTAATCAATTTACTCTGCCGGTCATCGCCGCAGCGCCGTCTGTGCACACATGAGAGCAGGATTTCCAATCCAGCTTGTGTTGAGAGAAAAAATTGTCAATAACGTTAAAAACGTCCTGTCCGGTAGTTCTCCCCGTGAGTTTCTTGCAAAACAGAATGTGCTCGTTCATCTCCAAAGTGTCTTTGTAACGCACAAACGCAATCAGTTGTGCTTCCCCACTGACATCCGTTGATTCGTCCAACTGCAAAGCAAACGTACCAGACGCTTTACATTTTTCCACCACTTGGTCAATAATGTCAATTCCCATGTCGTCGATCCGATGGCACACAGTATTATTTGACAACGGCACTTTCTTCAGGACATCAGCTGCTTTCTTATCGAGCATAGTTTCTGCGAGAATTATAGCAGCAGGCAAGATTAGCTCTTCGGCTATGGTAAATGGCTTTTTCGATTTAGCAACGAGTAGCGATACGGCATAAGATGCCTCCAAGGCCTTGGTTGAGACCGATGTCGCTTTCTTTAGTTTTTCTTGGCTTCCCTTAAATTCAGCCAGCTTTTGGTGGAAAAACTCTGCAGGCTTACCCACACAGGCGGGATGTCTAGTACTAAGGTGCCGATGTAAATGGGATGGTTTCATGCTATTATTAGAAAGCACGTCGCCACAGATGAAACACATTGGCTGTGGTGGCTCTGTAGTTGTGACCGTAAACCCGGAGAGCACATAATGTTCACCAAACTGACGATTTTTCACCTTCTCCGTTTTCATTTTCTTGAGAACGGGTTCTCCTGATTCAGCAGTATCACCTGTGCTGTTGTTTCTGGATGAACCAGCTCGACTCAGCTATTGATCGATAATGATTATGTTAACAGAAATGTTGATCTCAATAAACACCAGCGCATTCATTTGATAGGATGTTGATATTTTGCTAGCTAGCAAGAAAACCAGCGCACCACTACAATGATGATGATGATGATGATGATGATGATGATGATGATGATGATGTAACACCTGACAGTCCGGCGGGAAGCTGAACGCCGCGCCAATAATAATATATAGCCAGCAAATGATTGCATAATTTGAATGCCCCCAATTTTGGTTACATTATTACAGATTATGCATTATTCATTATTTGGGTACAGTTTTCCTGTAAACATTTTAATAAAAAAAAAATCTAAAATCACATTTTTATTTTTTTGAAGTTTTGAAAAATATTTTTCATGTACCCCCTGGGGACCACCCACGTACCACTAGGGGTACACGTACCCCCCCGGTTGGGAAACACTGAGCTACATGATAAGATGTGTTTTGCTTCAAACTGAAACTGTTTGGTTCTCTGCTGGCATGCGCTGATTCACTGTGACACAGCATCTTTTGCATCTCCCAATGAGATGACCTGAAAAGATGACCAGCTGACCCAACCCCTCCTGTTTGTTTTGGTATGAAAGCCTGTTCGGCCTTGGGTTCGCTCTCTCTTCTCGGGCTGCCAAGACCGAAGGATCTAAGCAGCACGTGAACAAGGGCAGGAGTACTCCTTACATTACATTATATTATATTGTAATGTATTATATTGTATTGCATTATTACCTTTTATAATTAAAACAGATTATTGTTTAACGCTCGTCCTGGTTGTTTTGAGTGTTCCTTCTTTTAAAGCAAACTCATAGGATTCCAATCCAATCCAACTTTATTTATATAGCACTTTAAAAACCTACAGACCAAAGTGCTGTACAGAGAGATAAGCTCACACAACATAATATAAATACAAGATACAAACACAAAACAAACCAGAATAAACGTAATAATTAAAAAATAAATAACAGCCATATAATAAAAACAATAGACCACTGAAAGCAAATAAAAGCAACACTCTACTTGTTTCTGAATGCCAAGGAGAAGAGGTGGGTTTTAAGACGGGATTTAAAAACAGTCAGTGTGAGAGTCTGTCTGATGAGCAAGGGCAGGTCGTTCCACAGTTTAGGGGCGGTAGCAGAGAAAGCACGGTCCCCTCTGCGCTTAGACTTTGTTTTTGGCACCCTCAGGAGAAACTGATCAGCTGACCTGAGAGTGCGAGTGGGCGTGTAGCTGTGTAACAGCTCAGAGAGGTACGGCGGGGCCAGGCCATTGAGAGCTTTAAAAGTAAATAAAAGAGTTTTAAAATGAATCCTCAAATGAACGGGCAGCCAGTGGAGTGAAGATAAAATGGGGGAAATGTGCTTGTGTTTGCGTGTGCCAGTTAGTAGCCGTGCTGCTGCATTTTGCACCATCTGGAGGCGAGCAAGGGAGGATGCACTTATCCCCATATATAGTGCATTACAATAATCCAAGCGGGAGGTGACGAAGGCATGGATTACCGTTTCAAAGAGGTCACTATTTAAAAAAGGCTTTATTTTGGCTAGCTGCCTGAGGTGGAAGAAGCTGTTTTTAACAACTGCCTTGATCTGGCTGTCAAGCTTGAGTTCAGGGTCCATCTTTATCCCAAGATTTGTGATGGTAGGCCTGGTGGAGTGGCCCAGGGATCCTAGGTCTATAGGAGTGGTCCGAGGGGCACCACAAACCATCACTTCGGTTTTGTCATCATTTAATTTTAAAAAGTTGCATGACATCCAGGACTTAATATCTTCAAGGCAGTTTAACAGCGGTTTAATTGAATATGAGTCATTCTTTTTAAGTGGCACATATATTTGGCAATCGTCTGCATAACAATGGAAAGCGATGCCGTGCTTCCTAAGAATGGACCCAAGAGGGAGCAAATACAGGGAGAACAACAGGGGGCCTAACACTGAGCCCTGTGGAACCCCACAAAGGAGAGGAGCAGACGAGGACTCAGAGTCCCCAAGGCTGACGCAGAAAGTCCTACCAGTCAGATACGACCTAAACCATTCGAGGGATTGGCGCGGAGAAGAGATATCTACTCCAACAATACACAGCTGTATTTCTGTCGGACAATATCCTGTTTGTAACATTACCACGCTTTTTATTAATTAAAGTACCAATTTGAAACAATCTCAGAGACTCCATTTAGTCTCCTTTTTAAGCTTCTCTCCTGGACGCGAGGATAACCAACACAGATAACATGCCCCACCAAGAACTTTTATCATGACATTCCTAAACTATAGGGACCGGATAGTTGTAACGAAGGCAGCCAGGGCAAAAAAACAGATCCTATACAAAGACCAGCAGGTGAGATTTTATCCAGACTTGGCTGCAGGAGTGCACAAGCGTCAGAAGACGTTCGATAATGTCCGTCAGAAACTACGGAACCTGGGGATTCGGTATGGCATGCTATTGCCGGCTCGGCTCCTGGTAACCTACAAGGACAAGTCGCACACTTTTGAGAACCCGTCTGCTGTGGAAGACTTCATCAAGCAGATTACAAGAGAGGAGGAACAGGCTGAGTAACGTAGCCTGTGGCTGAGTAACGTAGCCTGTGGCTGAGTAACGTAGCCTGTGGCTGCGCCCGGCTAAAAGGCTAACATGTGATAACTATGTGCAGGTATCATGACTTATTTTCTTTAAGTATGCAGTCGGGCGTCTTGGTTATGTCAGGACATATCGAGCTACTTGAAGTTTGCAACTGATGTCTGACGGTGACCAAATGTTTTGTTTGTATGTTCTAGTGGTCACGAGTGTTTTCTATAATGTTTATGTCTGTTACCACACATGAGTCGCTAACTATGTTAGCCCTGACTTAGCTTTTATTTCTGGGTTGTTTTTATTTTATTTTTTATATTCACACCATAAGTCTCAGTATCTAGCCAACGTTGCATGGCATATCTAAGTTCAAAGTTTGAAAGCAATAGCCTTAAATGAGGTTGAGTCAATAAGTAATAGAGAGGCCAGCTCTTATGGGGATTGCTGATTCAAGTTCAATCTGGCTCTGAGAACTAGCTATTCACCCCTGCGAAACATAACCATGGTTGACCATGGTCACCATGGTATTCCATTGCCAACCATGGTAATGCCATGGTTGACCACAAAATACCATGATGGTCACAGTACCATGGGGAAGAAACCATGGTCTACCATGGTCAACCATGGTCAGCCTAACATGGTCACAATGTCAACTCCGGAAACCATGGTCCACCATGGTCAACCATGGCCTGCCATGGTCACAGTACCATGGGGAAGAAACCATGGTCAACCATTTGAATATTTGAACCATGGTCTACAGAAATCATGGTCGACAATCATTCTAATGAGGCTCATGCTGGCACCGTCACCTGATGAATGTATATAAAATAGTCTTTACATTTTCACCAACTGTTTAATGAGCATTTAATGAGTGTGTGTGCAACTATAGAGTGACAGTATACTGTAGATGAAATTAAGTGCAATTAACATGAGCTATACAAATATTTTAAAATTAAATGCTTGAAACTATTGAAAAGCTTGTATTAATTTATATTATTTCCAGTCTGGTGGACCATGGTTTATGTCCATGGTACTGGTGGACCATGGTTTATGTCCATGGTAGACCATGGTTTATGTCCATGGTACTGGTGGACCATGGTTTATTGTGACCATGGTAGACAATGGCTTATGTCCATGGTAGACCATGGTTTATTGTGACCATGGTAGACCATGGTTTATTGTGACCATGGGAGACCATGGTTTATATCAGTGCTCTACCATGGTTGACTGTGGTGCCATATCCCAACCATGGTCTACCATGGTCAACCATGGTTATACCATGGTTAAATGAACCATGTTCTACCATGGTAGACCATGGTCTACAATGGTTCATTTCGCAGGGGCAGCTACATGTGTTAAGCCCTGATGGCTGGTTAACAAAACGGCTGAGTGTCGTTTTATGACGAGGGTATGTGGAGCCTTCAGTTTAAAATTGAAGAATGAATGCATCTTTTCATTTTATTTTTTTTATAATCTTGAATTTTTTCGACATAACATTTGTTGGCTCCTCCTGAGCTCACTACCCATTTGATATGTATGGTGAATCTACTTTAGGTGGGACTTCTTATGGTTACATGGAGGTTAGTAAGGTAAAACAAAGGTTAGGTATAGAAGTATAGTTGAGCTGAAGCACGTTCTGTAAGAGTACAGTGACTGTCAGGCATAAGAAGAAGTGTCAACATGAGGGGGGGGGCGGCCCATTAGCTTGGACGCATTCGGGAAAGGGGGTAAAGGTTCACTGGTTTGGATGTGGTTTGGAACATCCGTGTTATGTTTCTTAATGTTTTTTAAATGTATTTCCTTTTTTTATGTACATGTGGGTAACCTAATCTGTGTCAGAAGTCATGTCGCAGGGTGTGGAGGTTACATGTACTTCCTGGAATTGCAGGGGCCTGCAAAAACTTAAAAACATTAAACAGGTTATGAATAGAGTTAAAAGTCTGCAATCTAAAATAGTGTTTTTGCAGGAGACACATTTACTTCCAAAGGATGATATTAGAATTAGGAGGAGGTGGGCGGGACGTGTGTATTCAGCAACATGTTCTACTCAGGCTCGCGGTGTTATGACGCTAATTCATAAATCAGTACCATTTCAGGTAACAAATGTAATCAAGGACAAGGCTGGTAGATACTTAATTGTTGAGGGTACTCTACTAACCGAGAACTTGAATCTAGTAATGCCCCCAATAATGATGATCCGAAGTTTTTTAGGGACCTGTTTTATACGCTTTCAACATTTACTGGTAATTACATCATAGCAGGGGATTTTAATTGTGTATTGGATCCAACAAAGGATCGGTCAGGGGGCTTAGATAAACCACACACCAAAAGCAGGGAAGCCTTACTTAGTATTATGAAAGATTTAAATTGAAGGACATCTGGAGAGAATTAAACCCTGATGCTCTAGAGTATTCTTGCTACTCTGCTTCTTACAAATCTTATTCCCGTATTGATTACATTTTGATATCAGCAAATGTGGCTTCTAAAATCAAAGACGGCACTTATGATGGAATCCTTATTTCCAAACTCACTGCTTTATGTAGACTCAACTAGATCCTTCTAAATGAGATTTTGCCACGTATCTTGGCAAACAAATTGATTTATATTTTGAGACAAATACATCGGAAACATCAGCATCTATAAGATGGGAAGCTTTTAAAGCATTTATTAGAGGCCGAATGATCAACTACACAAGCTCTAAATCCAAAAAGCAGGTCATAAAATGAATGTTGGAATCAAATCTAAAACCCTGGAGAGTGAGGCCTTTCAGAAACCCTGCCCTAAAGTACAACAAGAACTGCTGGTACTGAGGTCCCAGTATAATGAATCAATATATAATATAATGAATGATCAGCTTCTAAAGCAGTGGCAAGTCTACTAAGACTCAAACAAACATTTTACCATCAAGGAGAGAAGCCTGGAAAGATATTAGCATGGCGCATTAAACAATTACAAATGGAAAGATCTATTACGTCAACACTGTCACGGTTGAGTGAAGGAAGCAGGACCCAAATGCAGATAACTCTGATAAACCTTTATTTCAAGGATAATGAAACTAATACAGACAAAACAGAACACTCACCGGTGAACTCAGTCACCAACAAAAGACGAACCGACAAAGACAGAAAAACCAGAACTTAAATACACACAAAACTAATCATACAAACAAGACACAGGTGAGGAGGGAGGAGAAAACACGGGGACACAATCGGGTAAATTAGACACACCAGGGAAACTAACGACAGGGAACCACAGACAGATTTAAACAAGACAAAACGCAGACAGAAAACCAAAAATAGATCTAGACAAGACACCATAGAGACAGATCGTGACAGTACCCCCCCCTCAAGAGACGGATAACAGACGTCCCAAAAAAAGAACACAAAAGTCCAAAACCTCAAGCAGGGTGGGCGGAGGGGGTCCAGCGGAGGGACGTATCACTAGGCCACCAGGGTGGGTGGAGGGGGTCAGGAGGACGGGACTGAGCTGACCGCCAAGGAGCACAGCAGAGGACCAGGAAGGGATCTCGGGCGGACGGCCCGGGGGCAAGGCAGAGTTCAAGGAGGGGTTCTCGGGCGGACGGCCCGGGGGCAAGGCAGAGTTCAAAAAGGGGTTCTCGGGCGGACGGCCCGGGGGCAAGGCAGAGTTCAAGGTGGGGGTCTCGGGCGGACGACCCGGGGGCAAGGTAGAGTCCATGGAGGGGCGAAGACCACAGCGGGCAAACTCAGGGGGCCGAGCATGAGAGCGAAGGCAGCGGCAGGAAGAGTCAGGGGGCCGAGCAGGAGGGCGAAGACCGTGGCACTCAGGGGGCCGGGCTCGAAGGCGAAGACCACGGCTCTCAGGGGGCCGGGCTCGAGGGCGAAGACCAGACAGCTCCGGAGGCCGGGCAGGAAGGCGCTGACGGGACAGCTCCAGAGGCCGGGCAGGACCCGGTGTCGGCCGGACAGGAACCAGAGCCGGTGGGACAGGCTTCGGCAGGATCCCCCATGGAAGAGGACCAGGAGTTGGCAGGACCCCCGGCGAGACAGGTAACGGCGGGACCTCCAATGGAACAAGACATGGGATTGGCAGGACTCTCAGCGGGTCCTCCAACGGAACAGGACATAGAGCTGGCAGGACCCCCGGCAGAAGAGTCGGCGGCGGGACCCCCAACGGGACAGGACACAGGGTTGGCAGGACCCCCGGCAGGAGAGCAGTCGTCGGGACCTCCAACGGCACAGGACATAGGGTTGGCAGGACCCCCAGAAGAAGAGTAGTCGGTGGGACCTCCAACGGCACAGGACATAGGGCTGGCAGGACCCCCGGCAGAAGAGTAGTTGGCGGGGCCTCCAACGGGACAGGACAAAGGGTTGGCAGGACCCCCAGAAGAAGAGTAGTCGGTGGGACCTCCAACGGCACAGGACATAGGGCTGGCAGAACCCCCAGCGGAACCTCCCACGGCACACGAGTAGGGACTTGAGTGGAGACTCGAGAGGAAACTTGAGAGGGGACTGTAGAGGAAACTCGGGAGGTGACTTGAGAGGAGACTCGAGAGGGGACTCGAGAGGAGACTCGAGAGGGGACTTGAGAGGGAAGTCGAGAGGAGTCTCGAGAGGGAACTCGAGAGGGGACTTGAGAGGGGACTTGTGTCGGTCGGTACGCCGACAGGACACAGGGAGCTGGCGTCGGCAGGAGAGCCAGCAGGAGACGAGGTGCTGGAGTCGGGCCGGTACGCCGACAAGACTCGGGGAGCTGGCGTCGGCTGGGGAGCCAGCAGGAGACGAGGTGGTGGAGTCGGCTGGTACGCCGACAAGACTCGGGGAGCTGGCGTCGGCTGGGGAGCCAGCAGGAGACGAGGTGCTGGAGTCGGCCGGTACGCCGACAAGACTCGGGGAGCTGGCGTCGGCTGGGGAGCCAGCAGGAGACGAGGTGCTGGAGTCGGCCGGTACGCCGACAGGACTCGGGGAACTGGCGTCGGCTGGGGAGCCAGCCCTGTAGCCGAAACTGGAGTCGGGCCCATGGCTTCTGGGGCCGGTACTGAAGCCGGAACCATGGCTGCTGGGGCCGGAACTGACGCTGGAACCATGGCTGTGTCGGCCAGTTCTGTTGCCGGAACCATGGCTTCTGGGACCTGTACTGGAGCCCGAACCATGGCTGCTGGGGCTGGAACCAGGGCTGGAACCATGGTTGCTGGGGCCAGGACTGGGGCTGGAACCATGGCTCTTGGGGCTCGGGCTGCTAGCTTGGCCTTGCGACTCCTCTTAGCAGCCGCCTGAATACTCCGTGGACCTCCATAAGCCAGACGAGTTCCAGAATACGACTCCTGGACAGGAGCAGGAACTGGGGCAGAAGCATGGGTTGACTCCAGACGGAACACACCGAGACGTTTGTAGTCAGCAGGCTGGAAATCACACACCCAGAGGAAGTTCAAAATCCAGCCAGGTAAGAATTTCACCAAGTCTGGTTTCTCCATAGCCAACCGGCGCGCCTCTACCAGAGCGGCCTCCTTCTGCTGAACACTGGACGCTCCCTTCCACCAATCATAGCAGCAAGCCAAATAAAAGGAAACATGTTGTAGTTCCACCTCAAAAGGATCATCTGCTGGGTCCATTTCTGGTCGGTTCGTACTGTCACGGTTGAGTGAAGGAAGCAGGACCCAAATGCAGATAACTCTGATAAACCTTTATTTCAAGGATAATGAAACTAATACAGACAAAACAGAACACTCACCGGTGAACTCAGTCACCAACAAAAGACGAACCGACAAAGATAGACAGAAAAACCAGAACTTAAATACACACAAAACTAATCATACAAACAAGACACAGGTGAGGAGGGAGGAGAAAACACGGGGACACCAGGTGAACACAATCGGGTAAATTAGACACACCAGGGAAACTAACGACAGGGAACCACAGACAGATTTAAACAAGACAAAACGCAGACAGAAAACCAAAAATAGATCTAGACAAGACACCATAGAGACAGATCGTGACAAACACAGAATAACAAGGGAGATAATATAGTTGATCCTTTAGAAATAAATGAGGCTTTTAAAAATGTCTATGGAAAGCTATACGACTGACACAAATTCAGATCTGGCCCGTCAAAATAACTTCTTAGACTCTCACAATGTACCGAGTATCCCAGCAGAAATCAGACCTAGTTTGGAAGGGGAATTATCACTGGAAGAGATCTCTAATGCAATTGATGACATGACATCTGGGAAAGCTGCAGGACCGGATGGCTTACCATAGATATCTACAAAAAGTTCAAATATAAAATACAATCTCCCCTCTTAAATATGTTGTTAGAATCTTTTAAAAATGAAGTCCTTCCGCCATCACTGAGAGAAGCCTCGATTACATTGTTACCAAAACCAGGTAAACCCTGCAATAGATGCAAAGATCTGAGGCCATTAAGCCTTCTTAACTCAGATGTAAAGGTGTTATGTAAAATCCTTGCGAAAAGGCTGGAAGGCCTGCTCCCAGGGTAATTAAGGAAGATCAGAATGGGTTTATTAAGGGACGCCAAGGGTTTCATAACGTCAGGAGGGTACTGAACATTCTGCATGGTCAAAAGGACATGCCAGAGACTGCTCTCTTGTCGTTGGATGCCGAGAAGGCATTCGATAGGGTCGAATGGCCATATCTTTTTGATATCCTCAAACACTTTGGATGTGGTAACAATTTTTGTAAATGGGTTAAATTGTTAAAACCCTGTGGCAGAAATACTTACAAATAATACAACCTCAAAACCAATTAAGATTCACAAGGGATGCCGTCAGGGGTGTCCTATCACCACTTGTGTTTATAATGGCAATAGAACCGCTGGCCCTAGCTATTCGGTCTCATCCACAGATCTCTGGTATAACTATAGGTCAACTGGACCACCGTTTAGCTTTATATGCCGATGACGTCATCGTGTTTCTCAGGGACTTGGAGGGATCAATTCCAGTATTATTAGAAGTGATAGAAACATTTGGTGAATGTTCTGGTTACAAAATTAATCATTCCAAATCTTCCATATTGTTATTAAACTCCAAAGAGAGAAGTAGTCCGACTGCATCAGTTTCCCAGTTTAAAGTTGTGGAGCATTTTACATATGTGGGTGTAAAAATAGTGCCCAATATAACAGATGTGGTGAATTCTAATTACGATCCTATTATGGAATCAATTACGAGCACAATTGATAGATGGAAGCCTTTGCCGATCTCTTTAATTGGGAGAATTAATATATCAAAAATGAACATACTCCTCAAGTTGCTGTATCTATTCCAAAACATCCCCCTGCCTCCTCCTCCAAACTTATTTTCAAAGATAAGGAAATTATTTTTGAATTGTCTGTGGAACAACAAACGAGCCCACCTGCGCTTGGCCCTCCTGTATATGCCCTCTGATAGAGGGGGCCTTGTGTGTCCTAATCCTCTCTGGTACTACTGGCAACTCAGTTAAGGACTATTATGTTTTATTTTACAAACGACAACCCCCGGTCTGGAGAGAGATGGAGACCCAACCTTTAGAGTTACCTCTTCCCATGTATTTGTGCTCAGCTAATGTGAAGAAACTTGAAAAAAAAACACTAACCCTATTACTAGCAGGGTTCGTACGGGTGCTTGAAATCCTTGAAAATGCTTGACGTGGTGTTTTCAAGGTTGGGAAAGTGCTTGAATTTTGGGAATGGTGCTTGAAATTGAGAAAGTGCTTGAAAATGTAACTGCTTTACTTTTACAATAAATTGCTGTCTGACTGAATAGTTCACTTTTTAGATTAAAAGAAAATAATTGCTTCGCTTCTACATAAAACAGCTCGCTGCGGCCTTCCCGCGCTATGCGCGCGACCTGCAAGTGTTTTTTTTTCTGAACTGGGCATTCTAATGAGAGTGAAAGAGATGACAGTATGCCAGGAGGTTGCTGTTTTAACAAGCGTTGACTATCCGAAGAAAAATACAAGCCATGGCTAAAACCCTAAAACCCTAAAACCCTAAAACCATGCAAAGGTTGCCAAAAAGAAATGCAGTTGTTCTCGATGGGAGAGTTTGCGCTGACGAGCCACATGAAAGGTAAGCCGTAGTAGAGCATTTTGGCTTAGGCTAACGTTGCATGTTACGTTTGTTTAAGCTAGTAACGTTAGCTAACTCAATGTGGGATAATTGCTTATGCAGGTGACAATAACTTCAGAGGAGCGTACCTATGTCAGTCGCCATCCTGTGGTGTTTCATGTCACACAGAATGATTTTAAAAGCAATGTATTTCTACTGGTAGTTCGTGCCTAAACTTGCTCCATCGAAATCAGTCGCATTGACCCGAAGACACATTTTGAGTTCTATACACTGCTGGAAAGAGGATATTCCTAGCTTTCTAACGGGGGAAACATATTTTCGTTTGTACTGGTCTGGGGGAAGCTCGCGAGTGTGTGGGTATGTATATTTTTGCGTTTGTGTGTATTGTGTTTATTTCACTCAGGAGAAACACCGGCTGTTGTTTTGCCTGCTGTGACGTCAAGTTACTTCGTTCTCCGCTTGTAATTATGCCGAAACTTCAAAGCTATATTTATCATCTGAATTTGCCGAAACAAGTTTAATATTCGTAAAGCTAAGACTTTGTTTATTTGAAATCAGATGAAAACAAACTGTAACGGACCCTGCCGTGTTATACTATACGCTATATATTCATAATTTCAGCCGGAGGGAGGGGGAGCAGCGCTACGGAACAGCAGAGTGGCGAACTTTAGTGGAGTAGAAGTGTAGTACACAGTTGCATAAAATGAAAGTACAAGTATTTTAAAATTGTATTTAACCCTCTATCTATTCTATGAGGGCAACACACCACTTTTTTCGATCACACACTGGCCCTCTACATATATATATTTTTATAAATATACACAATGTCACCTGACATGCTGGTGTCCAATACAATTAGGGAATTATATGGGTGTGGCATTTTGTCTGGGGGTGGAGCAATCCTTTCTGCAAGCAAAACTGCAGGGGACTCAGGGCCACCACTTGGTAAGATACATTTCACTTTTTAACATATTAGAAATGTACACCACTTAAAATACACACATACACAAAGACAAAGACACACACACACACACACACACACACACACACACACACACACACACACACACACACACACACACACACACACACACACACACACACACACACACACACACACACACACACACACACACACACACACACACACACACACACAAACACACACACACACACACACACACACACACACACACACACACACACACACACACACACACACACACACACACACACAGAAGGCCCAGGACCTACAACTTCCACACTTTTGTTAGCCCCAGGTCATGTGTTCTGATAAATGTTCTTCACAGAAGTGTGAGTTTGAAACAATTATTTATTATATCATTTTTCTTTAGCTAAATAATGAAAACGAACACCCGAACACCATACAAGGGTTAAAATGCTGGTTTATAAACAACTGAATTGTTTAAGGCCAGAATACATCTCTGTATTTTAGTCAGAACTAAACATGGTGAAGCAGCATTCAGTTATTATGCTCCAAATATCTGGAACAATTGCCAGAATCCTGCAGGACTCTCACCCATTTTAAATCCAGGCTGAAGACTTTTCTGTTTGCTGCTGCTTTTTATTAAATCAAATATCTATTCATATATCACACTGTAACTTTTATTATTGTATTTTATACTTGTCTTTTTCTATTTGGGCTTGTTGTGCCCGTCACTTCCCGGTTTATTCACACTAACAGCCCTCACCACCTTCTTTCTGTGTACACATGAACTTTTCTGTCATTAGTTGAAGACTGAAATAAAAGTCCATTAATTAAGAGTTTATTTGCAAAAACAAATGAAAAATATTCTTTACATATGTAAGCCACCACAAGTTTGATTAATATTCCCTGGATATTACCATATGTTATGTAAGGTATGTGAGGTATGTTATGTAAATGAAATGACGACCTGTAATTCGCAAAGGTCCTTAACCTGTTAAGCCCTGAGCCTGTTTTTCAGGTCTCAGGCTCGAAAATGACATTCCCAGAACAAATGACCATATCTTCCCTTCTAAAAGGGTTAAATTAATAATCTTTTTTCTCAAAGTAATTAAAACCCTCTGAGTTGGATGTAGAAAAGTCAGAATCAATATAGATTTTTTTTATTTTAAAGTAAATTCAGATTGAACATAGTAAAAAACTGTAAATTATAGTGTCCGTCCAAAAATTCTTTTTTACTTATAGTGAAAACTACCCTTGGATGATGGTTAGGTAGACTAAACGCTTTAGGAATCCAAAGTACAACATATAATAAGTACCCTGTATCAAGATTGATGCAAAACAAGTGCAATTTGAAATTTTTAGAGAGGTTTTGCAAAAAAAACACTTCTGGGGTCATTTGGGTGGATTTTCCATATCTCTGGCCCCCCTTGGTCGATTTTGCTGATTGACATCTCTTTCTAACCGTCAGAGCCAATGGAATCGAGGGAAAGTTCCCCATACACACACAGCTTACCAAATAAGGAGTGAGAGAGACGCGTAGAAAAACCGGAAGCTGCGCTAACCTCTGGTGGCTACCATTAGCAGCTAATTCTTCTTCTCCGATTTTTGCATAAAACTTGAATTATGGATTATCAATAATTTTTTCAAAGTGACAGACACATTGCTATAACCTATGGATTAACCTTCAGCTGCGTTTTTTCTCGTTTTAATGCCATTGAACACGACTTTTGATCAGAATAACAGCTAAAGTGAGCATATCTCCGTGTTTTGCTACCTAAAGCTACTCGTGAGTTGTCTGTATTTGCTTCCCCTGTCACGAGTTCTGATCGCTCAGTGATGATCCTTATATTTCTATAATCTGTGGACTCTCAGGATGTTATCTAAGCTTGTTTGTGCAGATCCAATAAGTATATTGATCAGTGTAGCTTAGTGTTGTCACGATACCAACATTTTGGTTTCGATACCGATACCAAGTCAAGAATTGCGATTCCGATTCTTTTTCGATACTTTTCTTAAAAAAAGGGAAACACGGAATATCGGCTTTAAAATTAGGAATAACAGATGATTTTAGCAGTCAGAACAACTAAAGCAGCAGTGTTACTAAGAACAGAAACGCCAAAGAGTCACATCTAATATAAATATATATAAAAGCATTTATTTTAATTGTGTAGCAGTGAGTTTAACATTTTGGCAGCACTGTTGAGCATTTTGAAAATGTATTTTCATGCCTCTGTGCAAGGCTGAGTCTTTCTATCTTTATAGCCACTGGTGTAAAGTAACTAAATTCATAAACTCAAGTACTACTTGGGTACAATTTTGAGATACTTGTACTTTATTTAAGTATTTCAATGTTTCTTTTGCTACTTTGTACTTCTAATCCACTACAGTTCAGAAATAATGGTGTACTTTTCCTCCACTACATGTATTTAATCCCTTTAGTTACTTCACAGATCTGGATGAATGATGTGAAATATAATCAAGTGTTAAATCAGACTTTAGTTCCACCTGGAGTAAATCCACCAGCTACCCTGCAGTCTACAAAGTCATTCAAACTAGCTGCACATTTACCAGCTTTGAGAACACTTTCATGATCAATCATTATAAAACATATCATATATATTATTCTGAAATGGACCAATCTGCACAATGACTACTTTTACTGTCGCTACTTTAATACTTTTACTTGAGGAACATTTTGAATGCAGTACTTTTACTGTAACAGAGTATTCCTACACTCTGGTGCTTCTAGTACAAGACCTGAGCACTTCTACTTTTACTGTCGCTACTTTAACTATATTTTGATGATAATACTTTTGTACTTTTATTTGAGGAACATTTTGATTGCATGATTGTTCCTACATTCTGGTACTTCTACTTTAACTCAAGTACAAGACCTGGGTACTTCTACTTTTACTCAAGTACAAGATATATACTTATACCACCTCCGTTTATAGCCTATGAAAAAAACTAATAGAAAACGAAGGCTAAAGCTAACGTTAGCAGATAGTGATGCTAGTTTGCTAGTTAAGTTTGCTCAACGATAATATTGCGACAGAAACACTTTTCAGTGCACATCACGCTCTGCCGCTCCGACAGGGAGCTCTGCTCTGAACACCTGAACGGCCCGTTCACAGACTTCTGGCGTCTTTTTTGTCAACAAGCCGAGGCGCAGCGGCAGTTGCACTCCCACTTGCAGCCATGCTTCTCGTTTTCTCACATGCTCTGGCAGTGGCAGCTAGCGCGTGGCCGCGTGCACGAGAGAGGGGAGGGACTTAGAACGTGCTTGAGAGGAGCGGGACTGCAGGCACGGCTGCCGTTCAGGGAGTGGAAGCAGAGCGCTGAACACACACGGCTCTTATTAAACGGCGTTTTTTCACGGGAGTACTTTCCCCCGTCATTCTTAAAGTACCGATACTAATGAAACGGAGGAATCGTACCGTTTTTAACGGCAGGGTATCGCGGTACCTTTCAAGTATCGGTACACCGTGCAACACTAGTGTAGCTAGAGTTCTGTGCTAACGGCCTTAAGATTGTTTCGCTCGTAGCTAATTCAGAGGCTCGGCGCTAGCTTTGTCGGTTTAAAAAAAAAAGATCAGTTAGCTGAGTTTCTTCCCGTTACATGGATATGAAACATTCATAGTTTATTGAAGAAGCCCTCAGACACTGTTTCCTGCAGATGACGCGTTTTTCTCCCCGGTATCGGGGGTGCTGTGTAGAACAGGTTAAGGTTCACACATCTTCAAAATGTGTAGTTGCGAATGCCAGCAAGGATGATGAAGGAGCCAAGGCCCCCCCCCACGTTTGCCCTGTCTGATTGTCTGATTTGCTCCCATAAATGGGGCGAAACCTGCGAGCTAGTTCAGGCAGTCAACTCGAGCACCAATGATACATTTACACGTAACGCACCTCGCCCCTCTTACAACCAACCAAACACATTCTCCTCAACCTGCCGTTCTATTTAAGCTGCCAGATCTGCCTGAGCCTAGACGCCAAACTCAAACTATAAGCTGCTTCTAATAAACATATCGAGAAACACGTGAGTTTTCTGACTGAACTGTACATTTGTGGAAATTATATCCAAAACTCTCTTATTTCTTGAGGGAAAAAATAGAAGCCAAAATAAATGTTCCATTGTAATCTAATTTTTTCTTTCTTGTTTAGCGCAAATGCATTTCAATTTGCTTTTTGTCTTGTATCCTG
The DNA here is from genome assembly GCF_902827115.2 of Pseudochaenichthys georgianus. NCBI lineage: Eukaryota > Metazoa > Chordata > Actinopteri > Perciformes > Channichthyidae > Pseudochaenichthys > Pseudochaenichthys georgianus. Next base: position 882,743 of record NC_047510.2, read on the forward strand.
TGCTGAAGAATTACAATAAATTAACATTGAACCTTGTTTAAAAACGTGTACAATGGTGTGAAGCAATACAGATTATTTCACTGTGGTACTGTCTCCAGTCCGACTCCACTCATGCAGCAAAGGAGTAAATAACTGTGAGCCTCTGTTTCTGTGTTCATCAAAACAAGCGTAGTTGCTCTTGTCTGGTTGAATGCTTCAGAGGACATTTGCATGAAGTTGGGTTATTCTTTGCTTCTCAGAGTTGTGCTGCTCAGTGTCTTATACATCTCTGCAACACCAGGTTCCATTATATTGGAAAAGTTAGACTGATAGGCTCTAGCAATTTCCTGGGAGCAGTTTGTACCTCTGTAAATCGAGGGGAAATAACCGTTTTAACAAAGCTGGCTTTTTCAGTGTGGTACGTCCTTTTACCCATATAATCCAGGGAGATATGTGCTGTTCAATTGAGATAGATGGCCAGTGAGCAACTACAATGAAAAGTGTGTGTATGAGCTTGTGTGTGTGTATGTGTGTGATTTCCAGTTGTTTGTAGTGAGTTTGCGCTTATTCACACAGGCAGTATGGCTTTTGTGTGTGTGTGTGTGTGTGTGTGTGTGTGTGTGTGTGTGTGAGAGATCCTACCCCTGGGCTCTGTGTGTGTTTGTGATAAAGAGATAGAAGAACGAGGGCAGAGAGAGAGCACAGAGAGATGAAAGAGACGACGGGCGAGCAAAGAGCGCAGAGATAATGGATGCAGGAAAAGAAAATAAGTAGGACAGACAGGGACGTGTGGGGGGGGGGGGGTGATTTGAATTGCAGATACTGACAGATCACATTGACAGAGATACTTTAAGGAAGCAGGGAAGAGGTATCCAAACGGCAGATACAAGTCAAGTCAATGTGTTTTTATTTTTCATTCCTTTGTGCTTGCATGATTAAAATTAAGTTATTTAAATACATATTTCTATAGCCAGGGGTTAGACACATAGGCCTGCACTGTTACGTCATTGGCCTTGCACATGTTAAACAATGTATATCGTTACAAGAAATGTGTTTACAATGTTTGCTCCACACAGAAGATGCCGCTGCATATAAAAAAAAGCGCCCCCTAAAGAAACAGCCAGATACCAGACAAATCCCAGTTTAGCGACCCACTATGGTGAAGGGGTCTTTCACAGTGTTGGGACTCCGTAGTAAGTCAATAAATAAAAAATATTTTAATTTCATATTATCCTCTTTTATTGTGAAAGTCCAAAACCACTTCCTGTCAACCTGGAAGTGCTCATCACACCACCCGAGGAAAACAATGTACAGTATCCATTGGTCACTGTATCCTCACCTATAAGCAGTGTTTCCGTTAGCCGTATCACTGTGAGGACAGAGATCATTGTACAGCCTGCAGGCCCTGGAAGGACGGTTCTTGACCTTTTTTTACATGAGGAATAATAATATTTGCAGGTTTCATTAGAGGCTGTACACATGCTGTATCTTAGAGCTGCGCTTATAGAGAAATGAAAGAAAAACTTCTGAGACAGAACACACATCTCAGCAAAGACAGATGGGGGATGAAAATGAAATCAATAACTAACTGTAATGTCAATACAAATGGTGGGTTTGGCCAAAAGTTGCCAGTTGAGGTGGTTCGGGCACCTAATAAGGATGCCACCTGGGCGCCTCCCTAGGGAGGTGTTCCAGGCACGTCCAGCTGGGAAGAGACCAAGGGGTAGACCTAGGACCAGGCGGAGGGATTATATCTCTTCACTGGCCTGGGAGCGCCTTGGGACCCCCCAGTCAGAGCTGGTTGATGTCGCCAGGGAAAAGAAAGTTTGGGGCTCTCTGCTGGAACTGCTACCCCCGCGACCCGACCACGGATAAGCGGGAGAAGATGGATGGATGGATGGGTTTGGCCAAAAACTTGTACTTTCTACTGATGGTAGAATATGGAAAATACGCTATGTTTTTGTGCGAAAGATGTGGAATGGGCCAAGGACGAAACCATTACGTTTTGGAACGATCCAAATCACAGGGCGGATCCATGACTTTAGTTTCATGTTCGGTGCAGTTGCATTGGCGGAGGTCTTCGCTGTTGGAGTACCGTTCAATTTTTTTGTGTAATCAAATCAAGTTTTATTTATATAGCACATTTTGAAAACGATTTTTGGTCGAGACAAAGTGCTGTACATATAATAATTACCTTTACACTATACAGTAAATACAACAGCACAGTTTGTGCAGATTATCAGTATGAGAAAACAACACCCTCTATCCTCAGACCCTCTGTCCTTAGACCCTCACATCGTACAAGGAAAAACTTCCGGAGAAAACTCACAGTTTAGAGGGAAACATGGGAGAAACCTTAGGGAGAGCAACAGAGGAGGGATCCCTCTCCCAGGATGGACAGACGTGCAATAGATGCCGTGTGTAAATCCAAGAGATAATACATTTTACAGTGTAGGTAGACCAATTGTTTGGAAATGCATGTGTCTGTAATAAGAAGATGAATCCACGAGGATGTCTACAATCCTGTGGGAGCCATCAGGGAAGCAGCATGACGAGACCCAGGGCAGGACCGCAGAGACAGGTTCAGCCACGACCCGAAGTCCACGACTTAATCCAGAACTCAGGATAGAGGATCCAAGACACAGGACCACAGCAAGAGGATCAGCCTCGACTCCGGATCCCGGCGTAGATATAGACACAAAAGAAAAAGAAAATGTGGGGGAGGCTGGGTTAATCGGAACATGCAAATACACAGACACAGACAGGCACACGCAGGGAGCAAGGTCCCCGCTGGGGCCTTAGTTGGAATTGGTGAGAGATAAGGAGGTACGTTGTGACTACGGCATAACACTCCCCTGCCTTGGATAAGGACCCCTCTGCAAACCTGTTTCCCTCCAATGAAACCTCGTGAGGTCATGGAGGGAAAAGGTTTTGGATAAAGAAAAAATAGAAAGAGTAGTAATAACCTTAGTTTTAAATATAAGATCCAAGTTTTTAGGATTTAAGTGAAAGAGCAAGAACCAAAATGTAGGTGAAGAGGCACAGCGTATCTGAGTCAAAGCACTCATTAGGTCATTTTATCAACTATAAGCTTTATCAAAAGGAAGGTCTTAAGCGTACTCTTAAAACGGATAGGCTGTCGGCCGCCCGAACACAAACTGGAAGCTGATTCCACAAAAGTGGAGCTTGATAAGAAAAGGCTAGAAGGCCAGAGAGAAGAAATGTGTTTTAAGTGTTGATTTAAAAACCCCTAATGTCTGGGCCGACCTCACGTTGAGGGGTAGAGTGTTCCACAGCCTGGGGCCCACTGCTGCGAAGGCTCGGTGCCCTCGGGTTTTAAGCCTGGTCTTGGGCACTACCACTCGGCTTTTTCCAACGCAAGGGGGGAGCCTTAGCGTACATTTTCAACTTTCCGGGATGTCCATAGGCTTCTATATAGCTCCCTAAACGTATGTTGTAGACGACTTGAGATCGCGAGCGAATTCTACCCGCAGATCCATTCTCACAGCGTTTATCAACCTTTTTCTTACTCAATATCAAGCCACACTTATTGTTTTTACTTCTTTATTTTAATTGATTAATGTCGGACTTTAGTTGCCGTCAGTTAGGGGGAGAGTAGGGGCTCAGAATACTGACATCTATATTGTTTCATCGTTTTTTCCTTCTAATTTTGTATTCTTTTCTAAACCACACACACATTTACTCAACAATAACATTTACTCAACAATAACACATAATTATCCTTGTGTTTATTTATTTGTTTGATTAATAAACACAAGTTGGAGTCCGTCAGGACCGAGGGTCGGAGCAGCTCATTTGCTTTAGAGAATATTACACCCGGATGTAAGTATTCTCTCCGCTTCGCTTGACAAACCCCGTGATAGTCCTCAAGCTCTCTGTTTAGATGTTTGAGTGTGTTGCCAGGCAACGCAATAATTTACAAACTCTTCAACTACAACCCTAACTTTATTTAAAAACATTTTAGAAGGCCTCACGAAATACTTTAATGTAAATTTAAATTTAAATGTGAAGGGATGTGTGTAATGTGGTGATTGACATTATTCACCCACGGATCTATGGGTTGGGGTATTGTTCCGCACGGACATTTTAGTTAACCGGACTTCCTGTTGATGTGAAATGCGGAAAAAAAAATGTCAATAATACTTTATTCCGAGTTTGCTTGCTTTTCTCTTTGGAGGTCATCACATAACGGCATTGTAATACACGGTTCGGCTGCATTAAATATTACACATCTGCCGTAGTTCTCTATTTATAGAGCCCTGATGAGAAGACTCCTAGACAAACTTGAAGAACTGCCGCCGAAACTGAATATGTGACGTGGATCATAAATATATCAATTAAACAACATCTTCAATTTCTCTTCACACAATACGTTTCGTTGCAGTATCAACACTAATTCGGCTGACTTTTATATTTGATCCAATCGGTATATTGGTATATGTACACCATAACGGTGCACAACTGATAGAAACGGACACCTGGTGGTTAAAGCACGTTATTGAAATGTATTATTTGTATTATTAGATATTAATAGGAGACACAGACAGACACACTAATAAGGCTTTATTTAAACATTAAAGAATACTCTAGGTTAAGGTCTTATTTTGAATAAGAAAAAAGCTTTGGGGGTATAAATATTAAGCCTGACAAAGTACTAATAATATGCTTTCTTGCAATGTATTATTTTAACTGATATTATACGTATGTATTATACTCTTATAAGATGTATGTAGATAGTATAAGAAATGTGCAGAACACGACAGTTTAATGGTGGAGGTATACACACATATTGATAGATGTCTTGTAATGCACTGTTGCGGAACCTGCGACCCAAGTTTTTCATCTCCGACCTTGTCAGGTATTGAATACTCAATAAATAAAGAACACAGAATTATTAAATAAAACACATAATTTGTGTGATTATACTAAATGACTTACAAATAAACACCACTGCATATTTACAACTGTTACACATGCTGATATAATGCAAATGTTTCCAACTTGGGATCAATAAAGTATATCTTATCTTAAGATGATCGATGGCTACTGCCATATTTGCAAAATGTGCCTCTGAACCTTGACAAGTGCATGTTTCAGGCTTATCAATGAACAACAGGAGGGGTCACAGACATAAGACCAGCTGTTAAATAAAGCTCTTCTGACCTTAGCTGGCATGTGGGTATATACAGTGGGGCAAAAAAGTATTTAGTCAGCCACCAATTGTGCAATTTCTCCCACTTAAAAAGATGAGAGAGGCCTGTAATTTTTATCTTAGGTATACTTCAACTATGAGAGACAGAATGGGGGGAAAGAATCCAGGAAATCACATTGTAGGATTTGTAATGAATTCATGATAATCTCCCTCGATCTGGGGCTCCACTCAAGATCTCACCCCATGGGGTCAAAATGATCACAAGAACGGTGAGCAAACATTCCAGAACCACACGGGGGGACCTAGTCAATGACCTGCAGAGAGCTGGGACCAAAGTAACAAAGGCTACCATCAGTAACACACTACGCCGCCAGGGACTCAAATCCTGCAGTGCCAGACGTGTCCCCCTGCTTAAGCCAGTACATGTCCAGGCCCGTCTGAAGTTTGCTAGAGAGCATTTAGATGATCCAGAAGAGGATTGGGAGAATGTCATATGGTCAGATGAAACCAAAATAGAACTTTTTGGTAAAAACTCAACTTGACGTGTTTGGAGGAGAAAGAATGCTGAGTTGCATCCAAAGAACACCATACCTACTGTGAGACATGGGGGTGGAAACATCATGCTTTGGGGCTGTTTTTCTGCAAAGGGACCAGGACGACTGATCCGTGTAAAGGAAAGAATGAATGGGGCCATGTATCGTGAGATTTTGAGTGACAACCTCCTTCCATCAGCAAGGGCATTGAAGATGAAATGTGGCTGGGTCTTTCAGCATGACAATGATCCCAAACACACCGCCCAGGCAACGAAGGAGTGGCTTCGTAAGAAGCATTTCAAGGTCCTGGAGTGGCCTAGCCAGTCTCCAGATCTCAACCCCATAGAAAATCTTTGGAGGGAGTTGAAAGTCCGTGTTGCCCAGCGACAGCCCCAAAACATCACTGCTCTAGAGGAGATCTGCATGGAGGAATGGGCCAAAATACCAGCAACAGTGTGTGAAAACCTTGTGAAGACTTACAGAAAACGTTTGACCTCTGTCATTGCCAACAAAGGGTATATAACAAAGTATTGAGATGAACTTTTGTTATTGACCAAATACTTATTTTCCGCCATAATTTGCAAATAAATTCTTTAAAAATCAGACAATGTGATTGTCTGGATTTTTTTTTTCTCATTTTGTCTCTCATAGTTGAAGTGTACCTAGGATGACAATTACAGGCCTCACTCATCTTTTTAAGTGGGAGAACTTGCACAATTGGTGGCTGACTAAATACTTTTTTGCCCCACTGTATTAATGGGGGGGGGGGTCTGCAGTTCGGTGGACTAAGGATTGCACCACTGCTTTTTGCAGATGATGTGGTTCTAATGGCTTCATCGGTCTGCGACCTTCAGCACTCACTGGATCGGTTCGCAACCGCGTGTGAAGCGGCTGGGATGAGGATCAGCACCTCCAAATCTGAGGCCATGGTTCTCAGCAGGAAACCGATGGACTGTCCACTCCAAGTAGGGAATGAGTCCTTACCCCAAGTGAAGGAGTTCAAGTATCTCGGGGTCTTGTTCTCGAGTGAGGGAACAATGGAGCGTGAGATGGGCCGGAGAATCGGAGCAGCGGGAGCGGTACTGCAGTCGCTTTACCGCACCGTTGTGACGAAAAGGGAGCTGAGCCAGAAGGCAAAGCTCTCTGTCTACCGGGCCATTTTCGTTCCTACCCTCACCTATGGTCATGAAGGATGGGTCATGACCGAAAGAACGAGATCGCGGATACAAGCGGCCGAGATGGGTTTCCTCCGCCGGGTGGCTGGTGTCTCCCTTAGAGATAAGGTGAGAAGTTCGGTCATCAGGGAGGGACTCGGAGTTGAGCCGCTCCTCCTTCGCGTCGAAAGAAGCCAGTTGAGGTGGTTCGGGCACCTAGTTAGGATGCCACCTGGGCGCCTCCCTAGGGAGGTGTTCCAGGCACGTCCAGCTGGGAAGAGACCAAGGGGTAGACCTAGGACCAGGTGGAGGGATTATATCTCTTCGCTGGCCTGGGAGCGCCTTGGGATCCCCCAGTCAGAGCTGGTTGATGTCGCCAGGGAAAAGAAAGTTTGGGGCTCTCTGCTGGAACTGCTACCCCCGCGACCCGACCACGGATAAGCGGGAGAAGATGGATGGATGGATGTATTAATGCAATTTTCACACATTTATTAATTATATGTAATTCTGTGTTTCCTATCCCCTAAACCTCCAGGGATGTACACAGTTTAATACTGGCAACTTCTTATTATGGGAAATACGAAAACGTCTTTTAAAACTACAATTCCCAGAGACGTGCCATAGTTAAACATGTTGCGAAACACACAATAGCCAGCATGTGTAGTTCTGGGGACAGGGTGGGGGAGGGGGGGGACGGGGTGGACCCGTTCAAATCCAGTTTTGGACAGTCTGCCGTGGTTCCATCCCATTTCAAAGTGCTGTTCGACGCTCGGCGTAACCCTCGGCGCAACCCTCGGCGCACACTCAAACATCCAATCACAGAGCTTGAGGACTATCACGGGGTTTGTCCGGGTTTGTCAAGCGAAGCGGAGAGAATACTTATTTCCGGGTGTAAAATTCTCTAAAGCAATTAGGCTACTATGAGCTGCTCCGACTCTCGGTCCTGACGGACTCCAACTTGTGTTTATTAATCAAACAAATACATAAACACAAGGATAATCATGTGTTATTGTTGAGTAAATAACAGTGTGTGGTTTAGAAAAGAATACAAAATAGAAGGAAAAAACGATGAAACAATACAGATGTCAGTATTCTGAGCCCCTACTCTCCCCATAACTGATGGCAACAAAAGTCCTACATTATTCAATTAAAAATAAAGAAGTAAAAACAATAAGTGTGGCTTGATATTGAGTGAGAAAAAGGTTGATAAACGCTGTGAGAATGGATCTGCGGGTAGCATTCACTGTCAGATGGATTCTGTCATCTCAAGTCGTCTACAACATACGTTTAGGGAGCTATATAGAAGCCTATGGACTAGTGTTGTCACGATACCAACATTTTGGTTTCGATACCGATACCAAGTCAAGAATTGCGATTCCGATTCTTTTTCGATACTTTTCTTTAAAAAAGGGAAACAGACTTAAATGTAATTATTGTGCTTTATTTCACACCAGATCACTATACACACACATACTATACTATTCACCAGAACCATAACACACACTTTTAAACAATGAGAACAATAAATAAAATAAATGACAATTCGTATTAAATAACATTTTTGTACAGGAGACAAATAATAGCTCGCAGCAACGTATTGAAAAAATAACTATAAACTAGTTCATTTTTGAAACCATGAACTTTAGTTCAAAATTTTGAATTATGAACTATGAACTGAACTAGTTCATTTTAAAATGTGTGAACTGTGAACTGAACTAGTTCATGTAGAAAGTGAACTTTCCCAACACTGTCAGTAGTGTTCAGGGCAGGCTAATCCTGGGTTTGAGCTTCATAGTTCTGAAGTACCAGACTCACAGTTAATGTAATTTATGTTTATTATTTTCATGATCAATACAATTGTAGTTTATCTGTTAAGTGTTTTCTTACAACATGGTCTCTTCTTTATACTTGAGTTTATGTGATTTCTTTGATAGTGTGGCAGTAGCCGCAGAGGGGAGGATAGGTGAATGTATTTGTTAAAGTTGGTTTGATTACACCATTCACAATTCCGACAACGCCACCTTGGGAGTTTCACCCAAGGAAATATTAACACTTCTTTCAGTTATAGAGAGGACACATAGGTTCGAATACTAATGGAGCAGGAGACGCGGTTTCAAGTTATCAAAAATATACAATTTTATTTGGCACAAGTCACTAGTTAAAATGCAGTTAAATACAGTCACACAGGACTGTAGCACAAAGGGGGGAAATGAATTAGGGGCTGAGGCTTACCAGTGGGGGGATAGGGTCGACGAATGAGTGGAAGGATCCCCAAACAAACCAAACTTAAATCACCCCAGTCATACGTGCAGGAAATCAAATCCCGGGGGAGCACATCACACACAAAAGAGAGGAAAACCACCACCTTGGACACCAGCACCTTCAGCTCTCAGTAACTAAGTAGGGAAACAAGAGGGGAACACAGTTAATGGGGGCTAAATAAGTAAATCAAAGTAATAAACAAACACAATATCAAATATGTTCTCATAAGCAGATAAACATTTAAGAATAAAACAAATCAAAAGAGAAAAGGTTCAGTTAAACAAAATAAACAACTAGAATAAAATAAACAAACTAATTTAAATCAAGTTGGCCAAAGTAAGGACAAGTTATAGAGGGAGTTAGCCCCAGAGTTCAGTGACGTCCACACTTCAAGTGTCGGCCCAAGCAAGGCAGCAGGAAGGCGTGCAGTTAAAGCAGCACTTTAACTGGTGAGCGAGCCTCCGCAGTAGGCGACGCAAAGTTGGCCAGAAGCAGCAATCAGGAGCCACAATGTGGTAACGGTAGCCCAAACATCTAGGCAGGCTCGACAGCAGTTGTGACGTTACTGCCGATAAACATACTTTCTCCGGGGAAGCAAAACAGCAGATGTCCCTTAACCATTGGATTGGCCCGATCAGGCTTTCCTATCGATAACGCAGAGAGGGGAGAGCTTCATGCTTTTTATGGCTGCGTTGACAGGAGGATCCTCCACTGCACCGGTGGCGGAAGCAAACATGGCAAACACGCAAGTGGGGCGGGTCTGTGTACCAACAAACAAGAGACAGCCAGCTAGAAACCTCTGCCCCTTTATAGGGTGCCCCCTGGTGGCGACACGCTCACAAAGAGCCAAACGAGGAGAATAGGCTTTACAAGGGATTAGGACTCTCATCCTGCTACAATAGTTAACTTTATATTGTATTAACATGTGATAGTACAGTAATATAAATAATTATTGACAACATGTACATTGCAGATGTCAGCCACATTGGTAAGTTAGTTAAAAAGATAGCCATATTAGACAGTTAGTTTTTTTTGTCAACAAGCCGAGGCGCAGCGGCAGCTGCACTCCCACTTGCAGCCATGCTTCTCGTTTTCTCACATGCTCTGGCAGCTAGCGCGTGCACGAGAGAGGGGAGGGACTTAGAGCGTGCTTGAGAGGGGCGGGACTGCAGGCACGCTGCATTGCAGGGAGTAGAAGCAGAGCGCTGAACACACACGGCTCTTATTAAAACGGCACTTTCTCACAGGAGTACTTTCCCCCGTCATTCTTAAAGTACCGATACTAATGAAATTGAGGAATCGTACCGTTTTTAACGGCAGGGTATCGCGGTACCTTTCAAGTATTGGTACACCGTGCAACACTACTAGGGACATCCCGGAAAGTTTAAAATGTACGCTAAGGGCCCCCCCCTTGCGTTGGAAAAAGCCGACACGGCCGCCCCCCTTTTGCGTTGGTAAAAAGCCGACACAGGGGACTTGACATAACGTCAACATAGGCCGACCTGGGAGTGAGGATGTGTTGCGGCTACATACAGTAGGCCGGAGCCAGCCCATTTAGGGCTTTGAAAACAAATAAAAGGAGTTTAAAATCAATTCTAAACCGGGAAATGTAGCGTTGTACCTACACTTCCTACAGCGTAACCTGAGACAAGGGCCGGCCCGTCGCACTGGCATTATAGATGTTCGCCTAGGGCGCCAGATCTGTGGAGGCGCCGCGCTGACAGCTCTGGGAGGGAAAACAAATGTTTTGACCGTCGGTGCTCATCCTAATTTTCGGCCTTGATGTAACAACATTCATAATTAAGTAAATGTAACACCCTTTTCATCCCGGTTACACTTTTCATTCGCCCTGTACGATGAGCGCTGTAAGTGATGAAAATGGGGGATGTTGGCTTATCTGGCACCCGCAGCTCACAGCCAACGTGTGAGGGAGCGAGGGAGAAACGGAGGGTGCACTGGAACCGGCGATGTTGTTATTAGCATCTGGTGCTAGCTGCTCTAACGGAAGAAGAAGATGTTTCTACAATGATGTGGAGGGAGAGTCCTCTCCAGTCAGACTGAGGCTGATAACTACAGCTCAGTGAGGTAAAGGACTCCGAGTGTTTAGATAGTTCACTTTAGTCTAAGTTATCTCAGTGGGTCTCAAACGGTTTGATCACAATTTATGTAAACACATATTTCCAAGGCACTCCTTTATAATTATTGGGATAAAACAGGTTTGAAATCATTCCCATGTAAACTAGAGGACAGTAAACCAGACATATCGTTTTAAACTGGAGAGATAACAAAATATGCATAAATAAAATAGTAAAATAAGATCTGAATGAACAAGAAAAATAAAACACGTTACATGTATTTGTTATTGGCTATAGGTTACTGGTTATGTTCACATACTTATTTAATTATTAAAATGTAAACCGATCTTTTTCATATGGGTGTTTAGAGTTGTACCCCCTAGATCTAGTCTCTAGTCATTCTGCTTAAAGTGCACCAGATTGAAGCATTTTACTTTAAAATGTTCAAACATTTCTTCCCGGTATGCCTGAGAGGCAGATATGCTTGTTTTTCTCAACAAGAACTGTTTTTAAATGGGGAGGGGGGTTTCCTTTAAAAGTTGGACTGTTGCACTGTTGTAGCTTCAGTGGTTCTCAGGTTACAGTTACATAGCAGTGAATATAAACAGACTGATTCATGTGAATATCACTGTAAACTAACCTGTGTAAAAGTTTCTCGAATAAATGTAATTTATTTGGTGGAAGAAGCACGTATCATTTTTTTACCCTGCCCCTCAAAGAACCGGAATCGAGAACCGTTAAGAACCGGAATCGAAAAGTAGAATCGGAATCAGAATCGTGGAAATTCAAACGATATCCAACCCTACAGTTTTCACTATAAGTAATGTGTTTTTTTTGGACGGACACTATGATTTACATTTTTTTACTATGTTCAACCTGAATATACTTTAAAAAAAAAAAAAAAAAATCTATATTGATTCTGACTTTTCTACATCCAACTCACAGGTTTATTATTACTTTGAGAACAAAGATGATTAATTTCCCCCTTTTAGAAGGGAAGATATGGTCATTTGTTCTGGGCATGTCTGAACCATTGGACAGACATGGCCAACGACGTGGTGTGAACTTCTCTATCGCTCGTTCACACATTAAATCGACAATACAAAACAACTACAGATTCTACAAGCATTTTGTTCATATGCGATTTAAAGAGTAAATGCTGATAGATTGTACACATCATATGAAACGTAGACTAGCCTACATTTATTATGGAGTTTATGTCTGTGGGAACAGAGCCGCAATTTACCCACAGCAAGGGTGTTTGCTTCTGAGAGATATGCAAAATACACCACATTTAGTACGACACAAACCTCCGCTGCAAATTTTCAAAATAAAATACAGTAAAACTATGGTTGCAGTCCCAAGTTTCATAGGAATTTAACAATAAACACAGAATAATTATTTACACTATTGTTTACTCACTCATACACTGCGTGTCTCTGTTGCCAACTAATGGGAGGAATGGTGCTGCTTGTGCTGAGACATCAGTGAGACAATGTCGGGATCCAAACTGGAGATCCTGTTACGCTGCTTTGTTTTCAGACCAACAAGTGCAGAAAAACCAGCTACACAGTTGTAGGTGGTTGGAAACGGCATCAACTGTTTGAGAGCAGCGTCCGCCAGCTCTGGGTGCTCAGGCTGGACGTGGACCCAAAAGTCTGTCAAGCTTTTCTCTCTGAAAGTCGTCCTCAGTGTCCCATCAGATGCGATGTCCACAAGGCTGTCAACCTGTCTCGGTGGGAGCTTGGAACTGACGTGTTCGATGTGTGTTTTGTCCCTAAATGGATTCCTGATCCACTCAAAGCCTGCATCTAGTTATCTTCCCAGCTGAAAGTGAAGGCCTTGCAGATGTTCCTTGAAGGCTGCAACTGTGCCGACGTCCAGCTCTTCATCTGCAGTGAGGAGAAAATCCGCCAGCATCGGAAAACAGTCAAACTCCTGGCGATCCAGACGGACACACCACAATTCCATCTTGAGGCGTGCAGCTTTAATGTTGTCCCGCACATTGAAAACAGTAACAGCTTTCCCCTGCAGCGCTAAGTTCAGAGCATTGAGAACGCTAAAGACATGGGCCAGCAGTGTTGGGAAAGTTCACTTTCTACATGAACTAGTTCAGTTCACAGTTCACACATTTTAAAATGAACTAGTTCAGTTCATAGTTCATAATTCAAAATTTTGAACTAAAGTTCATGGTTTCAAAAATGAACTAATTTATAGTTTATAGTTATTTTTTCAATACGTTGCTGCGAGCTATTATTTGTCTCCTGTACGATGTTAATGGGATTTGGGTGGTAGAGGATCTGTTTTGGCTCTCTTTTTTATTCGCCACTCGCACATACTGTGAAAGGCTAGTCGTGTGCTTATTCTCAATGTGCCGTTTAAGGTTTGTTGTCGACGTCGTCGATGTACAGACTTGCTTTTTCAAACCGGGCGGACACAGTTTACAGGCAAACGTTTGATTTTTTCCGTCTGAGTCAGTACTGACTTTAACGTAAAACTCTTTTAAATGCTCATACGCCGACGCCGTAGAGTCTCACTCTGAGCGAGTGCTGCTGCAGCTGCTCTCGGCTTCGTCCATACTAATTCATTCATTCATTCAATGCTCGCCGGTTCCACGGTTCCACATTGTTTGTTGTGAGGAGTCTGATATATTTAGTATATCTATATTTTAGTGCGACAGGCGCGTACGCGTCACAGGCAGCTTGCTGTTGCCAGATTGGGTGGTTTTCCGCATTATTTTGAAGCCTGTTTACGGTGTGTTTTAACTGGGTTTTCGGCTGAAAGGCATATGAAATCTGGCACACTTTTGAACGCCGTTATAATACAGTTCTGAGAATGAACGCACTTTTGAACGCCGTTATACAGCGCTGAGAATGAACGCGTTCTCAATTACGTTCACCTAGCGGAAATACAGTACGTTCAGTTCACGTTCGCCCAAAATATGAACGCGTTCATGAACGATCGTTCATTGAACGCGTTCAGGTACATCACTGTGGGCCAGGTATGCCAGTTGTGAGAGCCACCGGAAGTCATGCAGTCTGTCATACAGTCATCAGTATGATGCAAGAATAACATCACCTGAGTTCAAATAGACGGGTGAGAACTTTCCCACACGACAGCCAGCGAACTTCAGTATGAAAAAGCAGTTTTGTGTGTTCACTTCCCATTTCTTCACACAGAGCTTTAAAAAGACGTGTGTTCAGTGCTTTGGTTTTTATTGTATTCACAATGTTCACAGACTGGTCCAGTACTGATTTGAGGCATGGTGGCATTTTCTTCACAGCCAGCTGTTCTCTGTGAATGCAACAGTGTGTTGCTGTGGCGCAAGGTGCAACTGCACGTATGCACGCTGCCAGTCCCTTGTGTTTTCCAGTCATTGCAGTCGCACCATCTGTGTAAATACCAACACATCGTGTCCAGTCGATATGATTCTGCACGATGAAATTGTTGACCGAGTCAAAAATGGCTTCCCCTGTGGTGTTGGTCGGCAGGGAACGACACAAAATAAATTCATCCTGCACACCGCCAGCATGAATATATCTCACAAAATACAGCGGATTTGCCTAATTCCCGATATCAGTTGACTCGTCCAGTGTGAAAAACTGTCTTTGGCGTAAACGTGTGATCAGCTGATTTTGCACATCTTATTGGCTGTTATTCTCCGCTGGACAGTGTCATTGGAGAGGGGGATCCTGTTAATTTCGTCACTTGCTTTCTCCCCAAACCATAATGTTAGTCATAACTTTGGCAGCTTGTTTGAATAAATGCTCACCTATCAAATGAGGTGTTCCTGCTTTTGCGATTAGAAGGGATACCCTGTATGTAGGGTTGCAAAATTCCGGGAATTTTCAAAGATGGAAACTTTCCATGCGAATTTAAGGGAATAAACTGGGAATTTTCTAAATTGAACAACATGCCCAGACTTGTAGAGATGTTCACCTTGTTTAATACTTTTCGCCTCATTCTGAAAGAAAGAAGTGAAATGTTCCAACGTGACGGGCGTCTTGGTGTGTGGTGCGAGACGGGAGATGTAGTTCATTGAGCGGTTTCACACAAACAAATGTGTTACTTCACAGTTTTACGACACATTTGTATTTTTTTGATTTGCAAAATTATCTTTTAAATTGACAAACATCATATGTGTAATTCGTGGCACAATTCAAACTGGATCGAGAGAAAATCTTTCTCTCCCCATTGACTTCGATAATTTTTCCGAAATAAGGTCCCATGGAGCTCCCCCGGAAAGGGAGGCACTTCACCTCTCTATAGAGACCACACCCCCTACAGCAGGGGTCGGCAACCCGCGGCTCTCCAGCCGCATGCAGCTCTTTAAGCCCTCTACTCTGGCTCCCTTGAGCTTTGACAAAAATAAAAGTATTTGTAGGACTATTTATATTTTGTTGCATGGTTGTAAATGTTTCGTATGTTGTATTTTGAGGTGATACTGTGATACATAAATAAAAAACAAAACGGTTTTAATTAGGTGAACTAAAATATGCGTCACATCCTGCTACAGTCCCGCGCGAGCACCTTTTCTTGCAGGCTAATAACCTGACCCCCGGCTCCATGAGCGAGCTATGGATAAATCCAAGAAAAGTACCGGATTTAATTATGTGTGGACAGACGGAGTTATATGCTTTCACAGCAAATGATGCTGTGGTGGTTGTATTCTCCAGCCACCTCCCTTGTGTGTATTTTCCCTTCCCCTGTCTGTGTGGGCGTGGTGCCTGTCACTCCTGGCTCCCGGCTCAACCTCCACCTGCTGCAATCAGTTGGGCACCCTCCTCTGCTACACACCTGATTTCCATCAGCCATTACTAATGGCATATCAGCGGAGGCTCCACAACCTGTCAGCGCCAGATCATTGTTTAAACCCCAGTGGTAAAAACTCTCAGCCTTCTTAGAATTAGTTAGCTATTTCCGCTACACTTGAATGTTCTTCTTACCTGTTCTTCTTGTGCTCCAGGATTACTCTCCAGTGGATTACTCTCCACGCTCCTCCACCTCAACAGCCGCCAGCAACCGGATTACTCTCCATGTTCCTTCTCCTCAAAATAAAACCTTTGTAACACTCTGCCGTGTCCTGCGTTTGGGTCCTCTCAGATAACCGTAACAGAACGATCTGGCCAGTATGGACCCAGCGGACACCGGCTACCAGCCCAAAACTGTGGACGAACTCTGCCAAGCCCTGGCCAATCAAGGCGTTCTCGTGGGGCATCATGATACAGTTCTCCATGAGGCAGTGGAGACTCTCCGGAACCTCTCCGCTAATGTGCAAAGGATCGGCACGCAGGTAGAACTGCTCACCTCACAGGCTTTTCCCCCGCAGCCCGCTGCACAGCCAACAGCCCCTCCCCCCCTCCTGCCGCACCCCTCCATCAGCTACGAGAGGCTGTCATTCCCACACCGGAGCGATACGCTGGAGATTTGGGTATTTGTAGAGCCTTTTTGTTCCAGTGTACGTTTTTGAGCAGCAGCCTAGTACTTATCACACAGATGGGGCGAGGGTATCATATGTAATGAGTCTGTTGAGGGGGAGGGCTTTAGATTGGGCTACAGCTGTTAGGGAGAGCCAGCCACAAATTTGCTGGTCATATGATACTTTTATTTCCGAAATGAAAAAAGTTTTTGATCACCCGGTATGGGGGAGGGACGCTTCCAGACACCTTCTTTCTCTCCAGCAGGGCTCCCGTAGTGTAGCCGAATTTTCAGTTGAGTTTAGAACAGTTGCTTCCGACTCACGCTGGAATAACGAGTCATTGCAGGATGCTTTTCTTCAGGGGCTGAACGAAGCAATTAAAGACGAGCTAGCGGCTAGGGATGATCCAGGTAGCTTGGATAATTTAATTGCCACAGCCATTAAGATTGATAATCGCCTCAGAGAGAGACATAGGGATAGGACTAGCCGTCACTCCAATCCCAGCGACTCCTCACTTCATCCCCAAATTGACACTGCCACTACCCCAATCCCCAGATCTTTCCCAACTCCTTACTCAGCCTCATCCCCTGGAGATGAGCCCATGCAAGTGGGAAGGGCCCGCCTCTCACCATCTGAGCGTGCAAGAAGGATCCATGCTGGGGAATGTGTTTATTGCAGCCAAACCAGTCATCTCGTTTCCTCCTGTCCTAATCTGCCAAAAGGTCAGGCTCGTCAGTAGCTGTGGAGATTCTGGCGAGCCCTTCCTCCTCTCTCAACCCCCGACCCAGAACGCAGCTAGAAGCCATGCTTTGCTGCGACCAACAGTCCCTACCCCTGCTCGCCTTAGTGGACTCGGGGGCGGATGAGAACTTTTTGGACATTGACATTGCAGCTCAGGCAGGAATTTCCTGCGAAGTGTTATATTCACCTCTTAGGTGTGGAAGACGGCTTTTAACACACCACTCGGTCACTTCGAGTATCTGGTGATGCCTTTTGGACTGACGAATGCCCCTGCAGTCTTTCAGTCAATGGTGAACGATGTGCTCCGTGACCTCCTCAACCGGTGAGTCTTTGTCTACCTGGATGACATCCTCATATTCTCTCGTAACAAGGAGGAGCACATTATCCATGTCAGGCAGGTGCTGCAGAGACTCCTGGAAAACAGACTCTTTGTGAAGGCGGAGAAATGCGAATTCCATGTCAACACAATCTCATTCCTGGGCTACATCCTTGAGGAAGGAAAGCTTAGGACCGACCCTGAGAAGATCCAAGCGGTGGCGGGGGGGCCCAAATCAACCTCAGTTAAACAGCTTCAACGGTTTCTTAGTTTCGCCAATTTCTATCGGCGCTTCATCAGGGACTACAGCAGAGTGGCGGGTCCTTTAACCAGACTCACTTCCCCTACAACTGTTTTTTCCTGGACCCCAGAGTGCGATGCAGCCTTCTCAGAGCTAAAGAGACTCTTCACTACTGCCCCTGTGCTCATCCACACTGATTCCTCTCACCAGTTCGTTGTGGAGGTCGATGCCTCCAACACCGGGGTAGGGGCAGTTCTTTCCCAGCGCTCGGAACGAGACCAACAATTGCATCCATGTGCATTTTTCTCTCGCCGCCTCACTCCAGCTGAGAAGAACTATGACGTGGGTAACAGAGAGCTGCTGGCTGTCAAACTTGCCCTAGAGGAGTGGAGGCACTGGCTGGAGGGAGCTGAACTCCCTTTTATTTTATGGACGGACCACAAGAACCTGGCGTACATCCAATCTGCCAAGCGCCTTAACTCCCGCCAGGCTCGATGGGCCCTGTATTTCGGCCGCTTCTCATTCACCCTCACCTACCGTCCAGGGTCACGGAACCTCAAGCCTGACGCTCTCTCTTGCCAGTTTGCTTCCGAAGGACCAGCTGCCAGTCCAGACACTATCCTGCCTGCCTCCTGCGTGGTGGGGGCTGTTACCTGGGAGATTGAGTCATTGGTCAGGGAGGCTCAGCGAACGCAGCCTAACCCAGGTAAATGCCCAGCTAATAGTCTTTTTGTGCCTTCCCCTGTTTGCTCCAAGGTCCTGCAGTGGGCACACGCCTCTCGTCTCTCATGTCATCCTGGTGTCCATCGCACACTGTTTATTCTCAGACAACGGTTCTGGTGGCCTTCCATGGTTCAAGACACCAGGGCCTTTGTTGCTGCCTGTACAGTGTGTGCCCGCGCCAAGTCCTCCCACCAGTCTCCCTCTGGCCTGCTTCGCCCGCTGCCGGTACCTAGTCGCACTTGGTCGCATGTGGCATTGGATTTTGTTACTGGACTTCCACTTTCACAAGGAAATACCATCATCCTAACTATTGTGGACAGATTTTCAAAGATGGTACACTTTGTGGCTCTTTCCAAGCTTCCCACTGCCCGAGAGACTGCAGATCTTCTGGTCAACCATGTAGTTCGACTTCATGGGATCTCCACCAACATCGTCTCTGACTGGGGTCCCCAGTTCATTTCCTACGTTTGGAAGGCCTTCTGTCAGGCTCTGGGAGCATCGGTGAGCCTGTCATCTGGCTATCATCCTCAGACAAACGGGCAAACGGAACGGGCCAACCAGGATCTGGGGGCGGCCCTTCGTTGTGTGGCTTTCAGGAACCCTTCGTCATGGTGCCCACATCTGCCATGGATCGAATATGCCCACAACTCCCTGTCAAGTGCAGCCACAGGTATTTCACCCTTTCATTGTGCCATGGGTTTCCAACCACCTCTGTTTCCAGCCCAGGAAGAGGAAGTTGCTGTTCCCTCTGTTCAGGCCCACCTTCGTTGCTGTCCTAAGGTGTGGAGGGACACCCGAGCAGCTCTGCTCCGCTCCGCGGCCCGCAACCGCCTCATCGCAGACCGCCACAGGACCCCGGCCCCCAACTACTTACCAGGTCAGAGTGTTTGGCTTTCTTCCAAAGATCTCCCACTCAAGACAGAGTCGAAGAAACTTACTCCACGGTATGTCGGTCCCTTCATCATCGACTCTATTATCAATCCATCTGCAGTCAAGCTCAAGCTTCCCTCACACATGCAAGTTCATCCGACATTTCCTGTCTCTCTGTTGAAACCTGTTGCCAACAGTCCTTTGTCTCCTCCAGTGAGTGTTCCCCCACCCCCCCGCATCATCAATAATCACCCAACCTACACCGTCAGGCGATTGTTGGACGTTCGTCGCCGTGGAAGGGGATTCCAATATCTTGTGGATTGGGAGGGCTATGGTCCAGAGGAGAGGTGTTGGGTTCCCAGGCGAGACATCGTGGGCGCATCGCTGGTACGGGACTTCCACCGGGATAACCCTGGAAGACCTGGTAGACCGCCTGGAGGCGTCCCTTAAGAGGGGGGTACTGTGGTGGTTGTATTCTCCAGCCACCTCCCTTGTGTGTATTTTCCCTTCCCCTGTCTGTGTGGGCGTGGTGGCTGTCACTCCTGGCTCCCGGCTCAACCTCCACCTGCTGCAATCAGTTGGGCACCCTCCTCTGCTACACACCTGATTTCCATCAGCCATTACTAATGGCATATCAGCGGAGGCTCCACAACTTGTCAGCGCCAGATCGTTGTTTAAACCCCAGTGGTAAAAACTCTCAGCCTTCTTAGAATTAGTTACCGCTACACTTGAATGTTCTTCTTACCTGTTCTTCTTGTGCTCCAGGATTACTCTCCAGTGGATTACTCTCCAGTGGATTACTCTCCACGCTCCTCCACCTCTACAGCCGCCAGCAAACGGATTACTCTCCATGCTCCTTCTCCTCAAAATAAAACTTTTGTAACACTCTGCCGTGTCCTGCGTTTGGGTCCTCTCAGATAACCGTAACAGATGCTGGCTTACCGGTATGTTTGATATGTAGAGAGAAGTTGTCAAAGGTGCTGCAGCCTTTACGTATCGAGGAACAACACGGGAGAGGAAGCCAGCTGACGATCTTCAGCCATAATTCAATCAGTTAACTCTTTTTAGGGTGCAGCTATATGTTTTATTTATTTCAAAGTGGGCCCATTTGAATTATATTCATTTTCTTCAAATGTGTAGAGGACTCCCCAAGTGCTGTGTTGATTAATTGTAAAGTAGAGTTATTTGTTATTTGTTTCTTATTAGAGGTAAACAGTTTTCTATAATGTAATAAATAATAAATGCAAAACAACTGTAGTTTTTGTCTATGATGTAACAATATATACAACTTTATAAGCAATCAATCTATCAAATATGTTTTGCGGCTCCAGACAAAAATTATTGGTGGAAAAGGGGGCAAAATGGCTCTTTTGGTCAAAAAGGTTGCAGACCCCTGCCCTACAGGCACTGTGCATTCTTCCATCACATGCACAGATGATTTCTTGTGGGGATTTTTGGATGGGGGGTGCATTTTTGAATGAGTGGGTTGGGGGTGATGAGCACTATTTAACTCAACATTCATGTTTTTGTTCTTCAATGAAACAAATGATTGTTCAATAAAATTATGAAAACTTGTTCTGTTCTACTTACAAATAAATCTGTTGAAATGTCATGTTTTTTTAATTGTATAATTTTGCATGGATGTTTTCTTATGACAAAACAAAATGTTTATATTTATGATACAATTCGATTACATTGCCCTCAATTCCCAGTTAGTTCCCATTATTCCAATATGGAATATTTCCAAAATTCCCCAGCTTATTCCGCCCCTTGCAACCCTACCTGTATGATGCCTCTGTAGCCTTCTGTCACAGTCTTAAGGAGAACCCAAATGCAGCACTCGAGAAACCAAGGAGAATTGGTAATATCCTTTATTGGAGATTCCACTGGATCGGAGGAATACCAACCAGGCAGTATAACGCACCGGAGGACAGCGGGCAGAAGGTGAGTCAGGGACAGGCAGAGGGTCAGGGAGTAAGCGAGGCGGTCAGCGTGGATACAGGCAGGGTCGGATAACAGGCCAGGCAGGATAGTCGAGGGACAGGCAGGATCAGGAAACAGGCAGAGCAGGCAGGTCGGGGACAGGCAGGGTCGGAACCGGGTAGGCAATCTAGTGTTGAACGCGGGAGAGACAAGCATGAGGCAAAGTACAATCTGGCAAAGAGTGTGTGTCAGGTGCGAGTTTAAATACTGGCAGAAGCTAATGGGTGCAGAAGAGAAAGAGAGTGAGTTAACGAGTGGGTGTGGAAAACAGGTGAGACAGGTGAATGGAAAACTACTGGTGAATGATGGAGCAGACTATGACAGAACCCCCCCCTTAATGGACGGCTCCTGACGTCCCTAAATGCTAATCTACAGATGAAGGTGGGAGGTGGGATTAGTACTCATCTGAAAAAGTTCTTTCCGCCTCCCTCTCCTGCCCCCTGTGGGAATCTGCATCTTCATCAGAAGCCTGCCCCTCGCTGTCCTCCTCTGACGAGCTGACGGTAAGAGGAGAGACTCTCCCTGTGTCTCTGCCCGTCAACGTGACGGTCTTAGACGGTTGCTCGGGATTACGCCGATGGAACTCCCTGATGAGCCGGGGGTCCAACACATGACGAGCTGGAACCCAACACCTCTCCTCAGGGCCGTAACCCTTCCAGTCCACCAGGTACTGGACTCCTCTTCCTCTGCGACGGGAACGAAGAAGTCGTCGGAGAGTGTACGTAGGCCCGCCGTCAATCATCCGGGGGGGTGGTGGGGGAGGGATCGCAGGAACCAAGGCACTCTCTCGGACAGGTTTGATCCTGGAAACGTGGAAGGTGGGATGGATCCGCAGAGTCCGAGGCAGTCTTAGCCTTACTGCTGCGGGATTGATTATTCTGACAATCTCAAACGGTCCAATGAATTTAGGTGCAAGTTTCTTTGAATCCACCCGTAAAGGAATATCCCGGGAGGAAAGCCATACCTTTTGGCCCACCTGGTAGACAGGTGCTTCAGAACGTCGGCGGTTGGCAGAGGAGGCGTACCGGTTGGCCGAACAGACGAGAGTTCTCCGGGCTTGATTCCAGGTCTGTCGACAACGACGGATGAAAGCCTGGACGGACGGACAGGTAACCTCCCTCTCCAGGGCCGGAAACAGAGGGGGTTGAAGCCCGTAAGCACACTGAAATGGGGACAGCTTGGTGGCCGAACTGACCAGAGTGTTGTGGGCGTACTCGACCCAGAGCAGCTGTTTAGCCCAGGCCGCTGGGTTCTTGGAGACTATACATCATAAGGTTGTCTCCATCTCCTGGTTCTTTCTTTCTGTCTGACCGTTGGACTGCGGATGGAAACCGGATGACAGACTGACCGTGGCCCCAAGGAGCGTGCAGAATTCCCTCCAGAACACCGAGGTAAATTGAGGACCACGATCGGAAACCACATCAGTAGGCAGCCCATGGAGCCGGAACACATGGAGCAGGACCAGCTCTGCCGTCTCTTTAGCTGAGGGGAGCTTGGGTATCGGCACAAAATGAGCCATCTTACTGAATCGGTCTACCACCGTCAAGATGGCAGTGTGTCCGTTGGACGGTGGCAGACCAGTAACAAAGTCCAAAGAAATGTGAGACCAGGGGCGATGAGGGATAGGCAGAGGTCGTAGGAGACCAGCAGGAGCTTGGTGAGAAGACTTGTTCTGATTGCAAACGGGGCAGGCATTAACAAATTCCCTGGTGTCCTCCTTAAGTGTTGCCCACCAGAACCTTTGCTGGACTACCTCCCATGTGCGTTGGATCCCAGGATGGCAGGTGAGTCTGGAGTTATGAGCCAACTGGAGAACATCAGACCTCAACGTCTGCGGAACGAACAGGCGGTTCGGAGGACAGGCACTGGGTCCCGGCTGGTCCTGCTGGGCAGCCTTGACCGTCTCCTCCACCTCCCAGATGAGGGCGGCGACGAGCTGAGAAGTCGGAAGGATGGTGTCCAAGCCCCTGGGAATGTTACCTCCCTCTCCAAACTGACGAGAAAGAGCGTCAGCCTTAATGTTCCGAGAACCAGGGCGGTAGGAGAGGGAGAAATTGAACCTAGTGAAGAAAAGGGCCCATCTAGCCTGTCGGGAATTCAGTCTGCGGGCCGACCGGATGTACTCCAAATTCTTGTGGTCGGTCCACACCAGGAAAGGTTGACTGGTCCCCTCGAGCCAGTGACGCCACTCCTCCAGAGCCAACTTCACTGCTAGCAGCTCCCGGTTTCCCACATCATAATTCCTTTCCGCTGGAGTCAAACGCTTTGAAAAGAAAGCACAGGGATGGAGTTTTTGGCTGTCCATTGCTCGCTGAGACAGGATGGCTCCCACCCCCATATCAGAAGCATCCACCTCCAAAACAAACTGTCTTACAGGATCGGGTACTCGGAGGATGGGGCCGGAGGTGAACCTCGCCTTAAGGTTCTGGAATGCCTCCTCAGCCGAGGAGGACCACTGGAACATGACCTTAGAGGAGGTCAGGGCTGTGAGAGGAGCGGCCAAGGTACTGTATCCACGAATGAACCTCCGGTAGAAGTTGGCGAACCCGAGGAACTGTTGTAGCCGCTTCCGGGAATCTGGAACCGGCCAGGAAGTGACTGCATCAACCTTGGCAGGATCCATCTCGATGCTCCCTTGTCCCACGATGTATCCCAGAAAAGAGACAGAGGATGTGTGAAACTCGCACTTCTCCGTTTTAACAAACAGCGAGTTCTCGAGTAATCTCCTGAGAACCGCCTGGACGTGGTGCACGTGTTCTTTCAGTGTCTTGGAAAAGATCAGGATGTCATCCAAGTAAACAAACACGTGTCGGTCCAACATGTCTCGGAGCACATCATTTACCAACGCCTGGAATACTGCAGGGGCGTTGGTAAGCCCAAAAGGCATGACTAGGTACTCGTAGTGCCCCGAGGTGGTGTTGAAGGCGGTCTTCCACTCATCCCCCTCGCGAATACGTACCAAGTGGTACGCGTTACGCAAGTCCAGCTTCGTGAATATGGTTGCTCCCTGCAACAACTCAAATGCAGAAGAGATAAGAGGCAGTGGGTATCGATTCTTGATTGTAATGTTATTAAGACCCCGAAAGTCGATACAGGGCCTTAGGGTCTTGTCTTTCTTCTCTACAAAGAAGAACCCTGCGCCAGCAGGTGATGAGGACGGGCGAATAATCCCAGCCGCCAGAGCGTCATTGATATAAGTCTCCATGGAAACTCTTTCCGGAGCAGACAGGGAGTACAATCGACCCCTGGGAGGGCTGGTGCCGGGATGCAGGTCGATGGCACAGTCGTAGGGCCGGTGTGGTGGTAGGGAAGTAGCCCTCGACTTGCTGAATACTTCCTTGAAGTCCAGATATTCCGGTGGAACTCCTGTAACATCCAGAACTTGGCTGGGGTTCCCCGAGCGTTGAGGCGCGGCAGCCTGTTTCAGACAGATCTGATGACAAGAGGGGCTCCATCCCAAAATGGCTCCCGTCTCCCAGTCAATGTTAGGGTTGTGGCGGCGGAGCCATGGGTAACCCAGGATAAGCGGGATATGTGGAGACCGGAGAACATGAAACTGAATAGTCTCGTGATGGTTCCCAGACAGGAGCATGTGAACGGGTACAGTCTGATGAGTCACTGTCCCCAGCAGGTGACCGTCTAAGGCGTTGGCTGGAACTGGGCGAGATAAGGGAACCCGGTCTATACCCAACTGCAGCATAAGCTCTTCATCCATAATACTCGCGTCCGAACCAGAGTCAATAAAAACTGCAAGAGCCTGAGAGCTATCCGGCAATAGCAACCTGGCGTGGCTCAATGGTCTCTGAGTGGGAACAAATCCAGGGGTTTGGCTCACCAGTATGTTCCCCATTACTGCTGAGCCTTGCCTTTTACCGGGCAGTGAGAAACGAAATGGCCGGCCCGGCCGCAGTAGAGACACAGGTTACGACGTCTGCGATGCTCACGTTCCTCCAAAGTGAGGTTGGTGCGACCCACCTGCATGGGCTCATCCCCCCCTGGTTGCGGCTCTGGAGTGAGGTGAGGAGTCGCAGCCAAACTCGGACGTCGGGGCGCCCAGGCATGTTGAACTTCCGCCGATCGTCGCTCCCGTCTCCGTGTCTGGATGCGCCGATCCATGCGGGAAGTCAGTTCAATCAACCCATCCAGTGAATTGGGCAAATCAAATGACACAAGCTCATCTTTGATGTAATCCGCCAACCCACGCAGATAGGCGTCACACTGGGCTGCAGAATTCCAGTTGCTGAGGCGGCTCCGGGTGCGAAACTCAATGGCATAATCCACTATAGATCCATTACCCTGGCTCAGGTTCAATAGTCCTCCTGCAGCGTCTGGACCCACAGACACGGGTCCAAACACCTTGCGCAGCTCCGCAGAAAAAGCGGGGAACGAAGAGCAGGCGGGTGTTTGTTGCTCCCATTCCGCTGTGCCCCACAGTCGGGCTTTCCCAGTCAAATGATTGACCGTGAACGCCACACGAGCAGCTTCAGAAGCGAAAGTGTGTGGCTGCAGTGCAAACAGGATAGAACAGTTCGTAAGAAACGGGCTGCAGCCCTCCGGTTCCCCGGCGTAGCGCTCCGGAGTTCCCACCCGAGGCTCCGGGGTAAATCCCATCAGAGGTGATGCAGAAGCGGGTGTCGACGGCATAGGAAGAGGCGCTGGAGCGGCCACTCCTGCCACTAGCTGCTGCACAGTAGCCGTTAGCTGCTGTAGCTGCGCAGCTAAATAGGTTAGCGTCTGGTCATGTGAAGATGTAGCATGATGAGCCTCGGTGGCCAGGGCGGCTATCGAGGCTTCCTGCCTCTGGAGAGCGTCCTCAACTCTCTCAAAACGGTCTCTTGGTGAAGAGGAGTGCGCTGGGTCCATGTTCTGGCCAGATTGTTCTGTCACAGTCTTAAGGAGAACCCAAATGCAGCACTCGAGAAACCAAGGAGAATTGGTAATATCCTTTATTGGAGATTCCACTGGATCGGAGGAATACCAACCGGGCAGTATAACGCACCGGAGGACAGCGGGCAGAAGGTGAGTCAGGGACAGGCAGAGGGTCAGGGAGTAAGCGAGGCGGTCAGCGTGGATACAGGCAGGGTCGGATAACAGGCCAGGCAGGATAGTCGAGGGACAGGCAGGATCAGGAAACAGGCAGAGCAGGCAGGTCGGGGACAGGCAGGGTCGGAACCGGGTAGGCAATCTAGTGTTGAACGCGGGAGAGACAAGCATGAGGCAAAGTACAATCTGGCAAAGAGTGTGTGTCAGGTGCGAGTTTAAATACTGGCAGAAGCTAATGGGTGCAGAAGAGAAAGAGAGTGAGTTAACGAGTGGGTGTGGAAAACAGGTGAGACAGGTGAATGGAAAACTACTGGTGAATGATGGAGCAGACTATGACACCTTCGCATTTCCCCCCGGTACAAAAAACTGTGAGGGCGCCTTCGTCATGTGTTTCTTACCTCCAACAATTGGCAAGAACTGTCTCTAACACACCAAATAATTGACAGGTATTAGTTGCCGGGTTTCTTTTCACGAAACTGTGTCTCAGGGCTTCTTAACATTTAACAACCTATTAATGTGTCATACCTACTTAACGGGAAGAAACTCAGCTAACTGACGATATGAACAGGGCTGCACATAACTTGTGCACAGTCATTTGTTCTGGGAATGTCATTTTCAAGCCTGAAACCTGAAACCTGTAAGGAAGTGGCAGATTTTCTCCGGTTGTGTATTTTCAAATTCTAGCGATCTCGAGCCGGTTTCTCAAATGTACGTACCCCACCTTTAAGCTAACAACCCAGCTTGCGGTCACTGCTCCTCGTTCCCGGCATATTCTGAAGGTAAGGCTGCGGCCACACGAGGACGAAAATGGCTAAACGCATAGGATTAACGCAAACGCAATCGCAAAAAAACGTTTAGCTCCAACCGCTGGAGAAGCTGCAGTACATATGCAGGAGCCTGTACGTGGCGCTGTAACTTCCTCCACAAAAGCAGCGAAGAAGCATGGTTGTCATGGTTGCCCTTCTGTTTATTCTCCGCGGTGGGGGCCGAGGGAACCGGGCAGAGTTTTTCGCCAGTCAACGTGTATTAAAGTTTAAATCTTCCGGACAAAATTATAAAAGTGCCGGTCAAAGGTCTTCTTTGTTATTTATTGAGCTTTAAAACAAATGAATAACGACTCTATATAATATAATAATAAAATACACGGAGCCTCTCTTTTTCCTCCCTCTCTTCGGACAGCGTCAGTGTCTGTCTCATGCAGCAGCTGATCCAGTAATGAGTGACCCGGCCGACAGTAAAAATAAACATATTTATAACTAGTTTAGGTAGTTTGAGAGGTCATTAAAATAACTAAGGGTGATGATCTGACTTGAAGTGTGTGTTTTGCTGCAGCGGGAGGAGCTGCAGGTGAGCAGAGCTGCGTGTCTCCGTCCTGTCCGATTAGACTTCACTCGCGTTTAGGTCCATATCGAGAGAAAGATAAATAATCTGAATTTAGTGTGCAGTTTACTTTGACACGGGGGTGAGCAGCAGAGGTGGGGAGAGGCGGGGCTATTGCCTCATCATTATCAGAAAATGATCGTATAGGGCGTACACACGGAGCCGTTGGACCCCCCAGAGCGTTGCGTATGCCGTTCTATCCACCTTGGGACCCGTTATCGTTTCCTCAGTCGTTTAGTGCCGTATTCGGTCGTCCTCGTGTGGCCAATAGTGATGGGAATTCCGATTCCCTTCGGGGACACGAATCTTTTGATTCAGTTCACTTGAAAGATTCGTTCACTGATTCGTTCACCGGTTCGCGAACGACTTCTGGTGATTTGCACGTTCGCGAACGATTCCTCTTTGTACTTAATTCGTTCAGTGAGTCTTCCCTACTGCCCAAGTCCGTACAAGAAGTTTGCTGGCGTAACATTTATGATATTAAAACACATTTTACACCTCACCTTGTTGCCCCATGAATTATGCTCTGGGAATAGGCTACATATTATTTAAGAAATATAATTGGCCATTGTTAAATCTCTCATACATTTGTGCCTGACTATACGATGTATTACAGCAGGCTAGCACGTTATACTTTCAAACCCATGCATGTACTATGTGCTTAAATCCCAAAGCATTAAACTACATTTGGTCGAGTTCAAAGTGAATACAAAAAAATATCCTCTACATCGGTGACGATTTATTCATATTCTATAGTATGTACCCATCTATGTTTACCTTTAACTAGCGGCTAAGCTAGTGGGACGCTACGGAGCCCAGCTATCTGCCCTCTGAAGCTTTTAGGGCCGACAGGGAGAGGAGAATGTCCCGCTAACGCTGTGTGTGTGTTTCACATTAGCGAGACGCTATGGAGCTCAGGTATCCACCATCTGAAGCTTTTAGGGTCGACAGGGGGAGGAGAATACAATGATGTGTGTATTTATCGCTAAGCTAGCTGGACGCTACAGTTCAGGTATCCGTCCTCTTTATTGCGGACAGGTTGAGGAGTGTGTGTGTGTGTGTGTCGGAGCTCAGGTGAGAGGGTTCTGAATGATTACAGTACACTGTAGGAAACAGTTCTGAACTGTTTCCGCCAGCTCTTTAAGTTCGTCGTTTGCGAACAGCTTCTCTTTAGCGGCGACTCAAACAAACGAATCGTTTTGTGGGAGGAATCAGTTCATCTCGTTCACTTCAAAGATTCGTTCAAAAAGAACGAATCGTTCACCCATCACTAGTGGCCAAACGGTCTATATGACACTAAACAGTAACGCAAACGACCGTGTTCGTCCTCGTGTAGGCTGCGGCCACACGAGGACGAAAACGATCGTTTGCGGTCCAACGGCTCCGTGTGTACGCCCTATACGATCATTTTCTGATAATGATGAGGCAATAGCCCCGCCTCTCCCCACCTCTTCTGCTCACCCCCGCGTCAAAGTAAACTGCACACTGAATTCAGATTATATATCTTTCTCTCGATATGGACCTAAACGCGAGTTGAAGTCTAATCTGACAGGATGGAGACACGCAGCTCTGCTCACCTGCAGCTCCTCCCGCTGCAGCAAAACACACACTTAAAGTCAGATCATCACCCTTAGCTATTTTAATGACCTTTCAAACTACCTAAACTAGTTATAAATATGTTTATTTTTACTGTCGGCCGGGTCACTCATTACTGGATCAGCTGCTGCATGAAACAGACACTGACGCTGTCCGAAGAGAGGGAGGAAAAAGAGAGGCTCCGTGTATTTTATTATTATAATATATAGAGTCGTTATTCATTTGTTTTAAAGCTCAATAAATAACAAAGAAGACCTTTGACCGGCACTTTTATCATTTTGTCCGGAAGATTAAAACTTTAATACACGTTGACTGGCGAAAAACTCTGCCCGGTTCCCTCGGCCCCCACCGCGGAGAATAAACAGAAGGGCAACCATGACAACCATGCTTCTTCGCTGCTTTTGTGGAGGAAGTTACAGCGCCACGTACAGGCTCGGCATATGTACTGCAGCTTCTCCAGCGGTTGTAGCTAAACGGAGCGGTCTCGTGTGGACAGACACTATCCGGATAACTATTGCGTGTGGACGGAAGCTTTTTTGCGATGTGTTTGCGTTAATCCTATGCGTTTAGCCGTTTTCGTCCTTGTGTGGCCGCAGCCTAAGATACCCTGTAACTTTACAAAACTTGTCCTTTTGATTTAAATGTTCTTGAACCTACACTATACAATTGTTTTTTATGAGCTTCACCGTTTTTCAAATATAAATGTCATTTGTAACTAAACAAACTAGCAGAGATATGGCCAGTGTTGCGTGAATTAAATGAAATATGACTGTAGAAAAAGAAAGGTGATTTTATATTGATTAAACCATTTTTATTTCTTTCAGCATTAAGAAAAAAGAAGATGGCAACCTCCTCCACGCCAAACTGCACAACCTGTAAGTTGATGGTCCTGGCTTACTTTACATAACTTCAGATGGTTGACATTACACACAAACATACTTTACACACATATATATATATATATATGTATACACATATATATATGTATATATGTATACACATAATATATACATACATATACAATACATATATATATATATACATATATATATGTGTGCATAATTGTGCATAATTGTAGATAAACATCACACAGTATATAAATATATATATATATAAACTGTGTGCTGTTAATCTGTTTTTTGAGGTTTTGCTCTCTTGTTACTTTTAACCATACAGGTGTGATTTCATAGTTATTTTGTATGTTATTGTCAAAGGAACAAAATGAGCAACCCTTTATACTTAATTTGATATTCCTCATTATCATTATCGGTCTGTTGTTTTGTTATGTTTGTTTTTGCCCTATTACTTGGGTCCCTTGAAAGGCGCTATATACAGTTGCAAGAAAAAGTATGTGAACCCTTTGGAACGACCTGGATTTCTGCATAAGTTGGTCATAAAATGTGTTCTGATCTTCAGCTAAGTCACAACAATAGACAAACACAGTCTGCTTAAACTAATACCACACAAACAATGATATGTGTTCATGTTTTTATTGAACACACCATGTAAACATTCACAGTGCAGGGTGGAACAAGTATGTGAAACCCTGGGCTAAAGACTTCTCCAAGAGCTAATTGGAGTCAGGGGTCAGCCAGCCTGGAGTCCAACCAATGAGACGAGATTGGAGGTGTTGGTTAAAGCTGCCCTGCCCTATAAAAAATACACACCAGTTTTGAATGTGCTATTCTTAAGAAGCATTGCCAGATGTGAACCATGCCTCGCACAGAAGAGCTCTCAGAAGACCTACCATTAAGAACTGTTGACTTGCATAAAGCTGGAAAGGGTTCCAAAAGTATCTCTGAAAGCCTTGATGTTCATCAGTCCACGATAAGACAAGTTGTCTATGAATGGAGAAAGTTCAGCACTGTTGCTACTCTCCCTAGGAGTGGCCGTCCTGTAAAGAGGACTGCAGAGCACAGCGCATGTAGGAGCAGACACAGTTGTGGTGGCTTAAAGCCCAGCTCTGCTCCGCGCCGTCCGTTTAGATGAGCCTGGTCAGATTAATAAGAAAAGGAGTTCAAAACACCGGCATACAAGTTATAACAATAATCTGATTTTAATGGTAAAAAGACACAATACGAAAATACAGAGTGCCCTGTAACAGAGCACTCCGGGCTCCCTGCTCCACTGCCGTGCGATACAGGTATCGGGACCGGCCAGTCAGCAACAGGGGGCACCGTGCATGAATAAACAACAGTATATATGGACCTTTTTGGGGCGGAGAGTCACTGCTTATCTTCCACCGGACTTCACTCCTTTAATTTCCCAGGGAAGGTTTCACACAAACTATTCTTTCTCAAACAATCAAACATTGTACACAGATATATTAGTATCAAACATTGGCCCCAAAAAGAACCTTGAAAAGGTTTGGTCAGGTTCACCCCAGAGTCAGTCATTGTCAGTGCCTTCTCAAGTTACACTGTCGGTCAGGGTCAAAGATCAGTTGGTCTCAGTCTTTTTGGCCATGTGTCGTGCTCTGCAGAGACTTTGACATGTCAGCATAGGCCAGTATCCTTTGTCTACAAAAATCTGTCATATATGGAGCGCCATCATTAATTAATTCACGATAACAACTATACTTTTCAAGATATCTCTAACTTTTCATTGGGACAGCTGTTTCCCACATTCCCTGAAAAGTGTTAGCCAAAAAATGTCACTTCCTTATTGTACACTACTACTGCAGTTCATTAACACCTAATCTAAATTAAAATGTCTAATAGATCTATTTCAGAAACTTGTGCATATAATTATTTTCTTGAGTCAAAACATTATCAGGATCTGTAAAGCTCTGCTATGTATTTCATAACGCATTATATTAATTTATCTTCAATTCTGGTGCACTTAAAGAACAATGTTACCCTCTTTAACAGTGCGTGGAACCTTGGGTGTCCGAACATGCAACAATTACTCCCTACTTTATCAAGGATTTAAAAACAGAAGTCCTTTCGTATGTCCATCCGAAAGCCCTCCTATGGTAATAACTATGCCACAATGGTGAAACCAGTACCTCAAATTGAAATACTATATTTTGTTTAGAACTAGCTTTCCCTTCAACATGACCTATATAAAGAAATATTTGTCTGATCTTATAGAGCTGTTACTAAAACTCTCCCTTTGAACTGATCAATACTGTAACAAATTAAAACACTACCAAATTCACACTTGAATAAAAACTCTAAAAGAATAATTTGTAAACATGATGAAAAGATTGAAGAATATGGTTCTACTCTGTACTCCTAACTCCCAAACACCCACTACTTAAAGTCTAGTGCATACCTCCATCATGCCTTCCCCCTCCCTCATCAGTGTGTTTTAGGATGATTTTTCACTTCACTTTAATAGTTTTCCTCTTTACCGCTATTTTTGATTTACCAATTGATTAATTTATGGTTAATACATCTTCTTATCTTCACTTATTTATCAAGTCAATTCAAGTTCTTTACAATACATTAGTAGATACCTTGTGGAGTATTCACAATACTAATCCCCTCTAGGATATGAAATCCGTTCATCTTTAAGCAGATACTATTTCCTTATTTATCTTTTGTTCATGATAACAATGGTATAACAACCACACGTTTTACCCATAGCTAGTTTCTATAACAAGATTATTATGTGTGACATAATAATCAGATGTCTTGTTTGCTAAACAAGAATATTAAACTTTAATCTTTTCAGTATTCCAGACCATCATTTAAACAAGCAGCCTCTTATCTAAACACTAAGCATTAAGGTTTCTACACCACCCCCTGGGAAACTCTTGCACAATTATGCTGTAAAATCATTGCATCATTCCTCCAGAACAATCTGAGACAAGCATGTCTCAAGATCTTGTCATAATGAGCACAGTCAGTGATGCAGCTGTAGTCAGTGGCAGGGTCCCCAAAAAAGCTAGGACCGGCCCTGGTCAGTGGGCTCCAAGGAAACTCTCCCTGGCATTGGGATGAGGGAAGGAATCACTTGGCAGACACACGTTGTCCTCTGTACAGCAGAAATCCCCCAAAACCGCAGTACCTCTTCACACCACTGTTGCCTTGACAACGAGGCACAAGCAAATGTCAATATCTCCTCAGAGATGCGTTCTTTGCACACTTCTTCTGTTTGCAGTGAGCAACTCTTCACCAACACACTGATTCAGAGAACCCAAAAGGTGGTGCAGAACTATCCAATGCTGCTGTAATCACATTCAGCTACTGAGAAAAACTCAATTTAAATCTCTCTCCCAACGGGTTACAAAATAAAACGGCTGAGGTCAGGAATGCTGAAATATGTGAATGTTAAAACAAACTAATGATAGTAGTCTGCCTATTCTTTATTACTTCAGTTCTAAGTTAATAGGCAAAACAAAGACACCCTCCTTAACCACTATACTAATCTTTTATCTACTTGGTTAATTCTATTCATTTTCAAATTGTTTATCTAAGTTGTGTTACAAGCATGGTGAGGTTGTAACAGAATACACAAATAACTGTATTCAATCCGCGCCGTATTTGAAAACTGTAATGAATTAAAATCAATATTTAAGGACGTAATATAAGTTAAATATATTGTTAAGCTAATTACTGTTTTATTGTGAAGGCATCTCTGGTGAACAGCGGCCTGTGGCTTTTATTTTGAAAGGCCGTTCCGGAAATATACTCCGTAATGAACAGTGAGTTTGACTTCTAGAAACACGGAAAGTTACGATAACAATCGTTCTAATGCATTAAATAAAGTCATGAAAGAGACAAGGAGGGGAAAAGGCGTGTGGAAGCAAGCAATGAACTGAAAATGCCACCAATCCTCTGTTTTAACGTGATGGCGGACATTGAAAACCGAAGCGGGCATAAGCACCCACATTAATAGATTCCTTCTGACTGACAAGCGTTCAAAAACCCTTCTGCTTATCACTTAGGCTACTACTTTTTGTTTTATTCATAACCTAAAAATACAATTGTGATGAATAGCTTGCTCTTTTTCTGATTGAAACAAAGAGTACTCTTCTACAGAATCAGAAAGTACAAATACTGGCTCCGGCTGGAGCTCTCAGCCTTTTCAAGAGAAGGGGGGCTTCTTTCAACAACTAACAACAAACTATTGGTATACCAAAACATTTACCAACATAAAACAAGGTCTTTACGAATCAACAATGCCAACCAACAGACAGAACAATCAACAAACAGATCAATACAACTCCTAAATAACATTACAATATATATTCTTACAGTGAGTTCGTTATCTAATGTTTAACAAATTCTCATCTTTCTATGTGTAATCTAGGTGGAATAATCCACTATTATATTCAATTTGAATCAAACTTTAACCTGCATGTACTACTCAGCAAACTACTTTCTACTTTCCCTCAACGTTACTGTATGCAATTAAGTTCCTCTGAAATATAATTAAGTAAAATTATCAGTTAATGACGAATAGTGTAAAATTCACAATGCAATGTTTCTTATTTATTTAAATGCAGGTCTCCCTTGAAAAAGAGATCATTGATCTCAATGGGATTTTACCTGGATAAATAAAGGTTTTGAATTTAATTGAAATATCTACGACACATTGATCTATTAATTTTCAATGTTATTCACTCCAACTTCAGACCACTCGATTATTCACTTGTTTTAAATTCAACGCTCTTTCTTCATGCATTCAAGAAGAGAGCAAACAGGAGAGAGAGAAAAGAAGGAGGGGGGGTGTGGGTACTCTCACAGACACCCCGGCTGGAACAGGCATTCCAGGAGGAGGGGGGCTTCCTTGAAACAAGAATGACTTCGTATCTATGTATCTGACTATGTGTTCACTTGTATTTATTAATACACTGGACAAATCTTGTCGTTACTCTTAATGTCCTTATTCTTATTTATTTGAATGTCCTGTTAATTCAGACGTGCACACAGTCTGAATTCAAAGTTTTCAACGTGGAGCAACACATAATATTGAAGAACAAAGGGCAGCAGCTGACCACAAATGAGCTTCCTCTGTCTGATGAAGCTCCCAGCTTCTGCCAACCTTCTCCTGTCACTATGTTTCTGCTCTCTCTTCTCAATTATTACACAGATTCGACGTAAAAAATCACACAGTTTATTACAGAATTTTCCCAGCGAGTCAGCCGTGCAGGACTAGACTACCTCACGGAGACCTCGCTGGTTCACTTTACTCTCTTTTTAGTGAGCTAAGGTACTGGACTGCAATACCAGACTCTTACACACACTTAGTGCTCCATAGGTCAGGACTGCTCTACCTGGCTCTTATAGACACACTTATCTACAGTATACTGTATTTTCACACACACACTTAGTGCACTATAGGTCCGGACTGCTCTACCCGACTCTTATAGCCACCTAGTGCTCCATAGGTCAGGACTGCTCTACCTGGCTCTTATAGACACACTTATCTACAGTATACTGTATTTTCACACACACACTTAGTGCACTATAGGTCCGGACTGCTCTACCCGACTCTTATAGCCACCTAGTGCTCCATAGGTCAGGACTGCTCTACCTGGCTCTTATAGACACACTTATCTACAGTATACTGTATTTTCACACACACACTTAGTGCACTATAGGTCCGGACTGCTCTACCCGACTCTTATAGCCACCTAGTGCTCCATAGGTCAGGACTGCTCTACCTGGCTCTTATAGACACACTTATCTACAGTATACTGTATTTTCACACACACACTTAGTGCACTATAGGTCCGGACTGCTCTACCCGACTCTTATAGCCACCTAGTGCTCCATAGGTCAGGACTGCTCTAGCTGGCTCTTATAGACACACTTTTCTACAGTACTGTATTTCTCTACCGTGACTAAGAACACTGAGAACGCCACTGACAACTCTAAAATGTTTGTAGTAAAGCCAATCACAGATTTTGGTAATCAACAGGTATCTGTTTTACCTTTGTATCATGTAGGACGCCCTGGTGTAGTTGTCAGTGGTGTCCAGGTGTCCTCCCCTTGGCTGAATTCGTCCACTAGCTGTCGGTGGTCCTCCTATAGACCAGCACTCATCACGTCGGGGTCACCAAATTGTAGGAGCAGACACAGTTGTGGTGGCTTAAAGCCCAGCTCTGCTCCGCGCCGTCCGTTTAGATGAGCCTGGTCAGATTAATAAGAAAAGGAGTTCAAAACACCGGCATACAAGTTATAACAATAATCTGATTTTAATGGTAAAAAGACACAATACGAAAATACAGAGTGCCCTGTAACAGAGCACTCCGGGCTCCCCGCTCCACTGCCGTGCGATACAGGTATCGGGACCGACCAGTCAGCAACAGGGGGCACCGTGCATGAATAAACAACAGTATATATGGACCTTTTTGGGGCGGAGAGTCACTGCTTATCTTCCACCGGACTTCACTCCTTTAATTTCCCAGGGAAGGTTTCACACAAACTATTCTTTCTCAAACAATCAAACATTGTACACAGATATATTAGTATCAAACATTGGCCCCAAAAAGAACCTTGAAAAGGACATGTGTGTGTGTTTGGTAAAGAGGAAGTGTATGTGTGTGTGTGTGTGTGTGTGTGTGTGTGTGTGTGTGTGTGTGTGTGTGTGTGTGTGTGTGTGTCTGGGAAAGTGTATGTGTGTGTGTGTTGGTATCTTGGTCAGGGAGTGTATTGTGTGTGTGTGTCAGGGTGTCTGGGAAAGTGTATGTAAGAAGGTTTATAGGATTACTTAAAAATAGTCCCAAATAATACATGTTCACTTCAATACAGTTCAAGATAATACCTGTTTACTTTAATACAGTTCAGAACAATATCTGTTTGCTTTACGCAGAATGCTCAATGAGGTGAAGAAGAATCCTAGAGAGTCAGCTAGAGACTTAAAGACATCTCTGGCACATGTTAACATCTCTGTTGACGAATCTACGATACGTAAAACACTGAACAAGAATGGAGTTCATGGGAGGACACCACGGAGGAAGCCACTGCTGTCCAGAGAAAACATTGCTGCACGTTTGAAGTTTGCAAAAGAGCACCTGGATGTTCCACAGCACTACTGACAACATATTCTGTGGACAGATGAAACCAAAGCTGAGTTGCTTGGAAGGAACACACAACGCTATGTGTGGAGAATACAAAGGGTTCACATACTTTTTCTTGCAACTGTAAATCCAAGCTATTATTATTGTTATTATTATTATTATCTGAAGCATTTGTTACTCTCATTTATTTTCCTCCCATAGTGACTGTATGAGACGGCTATGTCCGGCGTGGAGCCCAAAGAGCTACAGAGACCATCAGCAGCAACCTTGGCCTCGACCTGAGGGTGTGCTGGTTCGGTTGGGGTGGACTGCGCTGGAGAGGTGTCCTCCCTTTCTTTTCCTACTCCCTGCGAGGAAGAGCAGTCCCGGATGTCCTCCTCATCCACTGTGGCGGCAACGACTTGGGGGATGTGCCCAGTGTTCAGTTGCTGAACCAGGTGAAGGAGGACCTGGACCAGCTTCACCATCGGCACCCTGGCTTGAAGATCATGCTCTCCCAGATCAACCAAAAATAAATAAATGACATTCATATTTTCACTTCTTTTGTTTACTGCTTACTGAAAATGTTAGCTATCACATCCAAATGGGACTATCAAATGAAAGGATAAGCTTACCATACAATACAGAAAACATTACACATTAAGGCTCACATCTTTTCCCAAGCCGGAGCAGTCTGAAAAGAGTCCCAAGTTTAAAAACACAAAATCTTGACAATGTCATTTATCAGTGACAATGCAAACAACAAGAAGGTCTCCCCTAGTCCCATGTATTTTGGCATCAATGTCATAAGCATACCATAGTATGTAATTATGAAGTGCAACACCCACAATCCCTACAGGGTCGTAACGTCACAGAAGATAATACCTTTTAGAGAGTTTTGTTCAGTATGCAGATTGCAGATACATATTTGTTTTACAATAGAAACATTTTTCTCCATACATTTTCCCACATGTTGTGAGCATCAACTTTAAATCTTTTGTCAACAAATAAAAAACATCTTAACATTTTGTTTATAACACCACTACATTAACAATAAGCATAGGAAAATGATAAATGTCAACATCTAAGATTGTGCTTTTACTCTTTATTTAATCAGATCTATTTCACATTGAAAATGTGATAAATACACATTGAAAGTTACATCTTGCATTTTATGAAAAGTAAAGGTTTCGAATCATTGTATGACTTAAGTACACTAGAAAATAAATTAAAGATGTGCAACAACTGTATCAGTAATTACAATAATATAACTTATGTACAGGGTTGGGAGGGCTACTTGCCAAAAACACAACCAGTAACTGCATGTGAGTATCAAGATATAAAAGTAATGTAACGTGATGACTTTATTTTTCTTTTGGATTACCTCAATATCAAATGCAATGCAAATAAACACAGGAGAGAAGAAATATGAATATGATTTGTTTACTTAAATGTATAATATAATACCATAAAGCAGATTCAGGCAGTAGGTGTACAGATTCACAATGAAAGTATTAGCCTACAGAACAGTACGGCTTCCAGAGAAGAGATACCATTTGATCATTTTACAACAAGCACTATATAGTCTTTTTAGGTTTTGAATAAGATTGTAATCCTGAGTTTCCCTATTATTAGAAAAGTCAAACTAATCCGATTACATCTTTTCCTATGTATCTAAGGATTACACTTCCCTTTTTCTCTATACGATCTCGATTCGTGTTAGATGTAATCCATTACTGCCTAAGCCAATACAAGTCATCACTTTTGGAAAATGGTCTCAAGTTATAAATGATGCCTTCAATCTCTTTCACGTGGAGAAGACATCCCATTGGCCGAGGCGTTGCAACTTCCCTCAAGCGTCCTACATGAAAGAAGGATCACATGTTAGAAATGTGTGCACAAACTATTCAGTATGACCCGTCTTCATTTCATTTCAAACCTTTATTTATACAGATAAAATCCCATTGAGATCATTGATCTCTTTTCCAAGGGAGACCTGCTCAAGTAGTTCCACATGAAACATAAAAACATAAATAGAACAACAAAAGGACATCATACAGCATCATTTACAAAATTATCCACATAAACAGGTACCAATAGCTTCCGATTGAGTAGCATCCAACCGAGCTTTAAAAATATTTAGTGGCACCAGATTGTTAAGTTTCCATTTAATTTGCAGACTGTTCCAAGACAGAGGAGCTGCGCATCTAAAAGCTGTCTTCCCTAAGACAGTCCTAGCAGTTGGCACATTTAATAAAACCACAGCATTCGATCTCAGGCAGTAGCCACTTACAATTCTCCGTGAGATCAGGGAGCAGATATAAGATGGAAGTTTCCCTAGCATGGCTTTGTATATAAAAATGTACCAGTGACTGAGCCTCCGTACAGTTAGTGAAGGCAAACCAGCCCTTGC
Organism: Pseudochaenichthys georgianus; assembly: GCF_902827115.2. NCBI lineage: Eukaryota > Metazoa > Chordata > Actinopteri > Perciformes > Channichthyidae > Pseudochaenichthys > Pseudochaenichthys georgianus. The sequence continues at coordinate 922,598 of NC_047510.2, forward strand.
ATACAGGGTACAGTGATGGGTTAATGCTTTACAGTTTGTCACAAATCTCAGTGCACTGTGATACGCAGCATCTAACTTGACCAGGCAATGGGCAGGTGCATTCATATAGACCAGATCCCCATAGTCCAGCACAGGTCAAAGGTCACAGAGCCTTTTCCTGGCCTCAAGCGAGAAACAGGACTTGTTTCTGAAAAAGAACCCTAGCCTAACCCTCAGTTTTTTTTAGCAGGTTATTGACATGAAGTTTAAAAGAGAGACAATCATCAAGCCAGATACCAAGGTATTTGTAACAGGCAACAACTTCAAGTTTTGTTCCTTGCGTAGTTACAATATCTAAAACAGGCTCTGGTGTCTTTTTGCTTTTGAAAAGAGCATTACCTTGGTTTTATCCACATTTAAAAGAAGCTTTAATTCAGAGAACTGAGTCTGAATAGAGTTAAAAACAGCCTGTAATTTAACACCAGCCTCCTTAATGGAGGGACCTGCACAATACATCACAGTATCATCCGCATAAAAATGTAAAATAGCTTCATCCACATTATCACCTACGCTGTTAATATATATGGAGAATAAAAGTGTTCCTAAAACAGAACCTTGTGGTACACCATTAGAAATGTTTAACCACTCAGAAGACAGTCCATCAAAATGAACACATTGGGACCTTTCAGAGAGGTAGTTCACAAACCACCCCACTGCAAGGCAGAATATGCCTATACTGAGTAGCCTCTGCTTTAAGATGTGATGATCAACGGTGTCAAACGCTTTGGAAAGGTCAATAAACAGAGCTGCACAACTCTGCTTATTATCTAAAATACTAGTAATGTCATTCACCACTTTCATTGTGGCAGTGATGGTGCTGTGTTTCTTTCTGAAGCCTGACTGATGATTAGACAGGATGTCATTTGTACATAAAAACTCCTTTACCTGTTCACTCACTAGGCGTTCAAGAACCTTAGCCAGAACTGACAATTTAGAGATTGGCCTATAGTTATTTAAAATAGTTGCCTCCCCTCCTTTCAGTAAAGGCAAGACATAAGCAGACTTCCATACTTTTGGAATTGTATTTGTGCTGAGGGAGAGGTTAAAAAGAGAAGTAAGAGGTGGAGCAATAAAATCTGCAGCTATCTTTAAAAAGAAAGGTTCTAAGTTGTCCGGGCCAGCCGGTTTCCTAGGATCTAGCTTAGATAAGGCTTCATGAACAACATTGACAGTAAAAGGAGTAAAACTGAAAGGGTTTTCCAGACCACGTTGTTCAGAGTCACAGACTGTGGTGTTTACAGAAGCAGAGTTAGTCACAGAATCAAACATAGAACCGCAGGATACAAAATGCTCATTAAAGCAATTTAGCATAGTGGCCCTGTCCGATATAGAGCCAGATGCTGTGGTAAGGCACGGAGGTAGCTCATTACGGATCTCACCGGTTGATATCGATTTTATTGCTTTCCAAAATGTCCTAGGATTATTTAGGTTTTCTGTGGTAACTGACAAATAGTACTTCGACTTTGCGCTTTTGACATTTGAAGTGAAGCTATTCCTTAGCTGCCTAAAACGCAGCCACTCTATCTCTGAGCCTGATCTCCTAGCCTTTGCCCAGGCCTTGTTTCTCTCACGAAGGAGACTGGAAAGATTAGCAGAAAACCAAGGATTGTCTCGTCCCTTTACTCTAAATGTACGCAGGGGTGCATGTCTATCAATGATCTCCATAAAACCAAGATAAAAATAAGACCATGCAGTTTCCACATCAGCACACAGATCGATTTTACCCCAATCAAAATCAAACAGATCATGCACAAAACCCTGCTCCACAAAATGTTTTATGTCTCTCTTGATGATAATGCGAGGTTTAACCTTTTGGACCTTAGTGTCCCTAATTGTGGCTACAACACAGTGATCGCTCAGATCATTTGCAAATACTCCCACAGATGAATATTTATGGGGAATATTAGTTAGAATGAGATCAATTAGGAGGATTTATTAGGGGACTTAATATTTGGGCGAGTAGGACTGTCCACAATCTGAGTAACATTCAATGAGATACAAAGGTTTTTAAAATCCTCTGACACTGCAGTTAACCAGTCCCAGTTAAAATCTCCAAGTAGGACTATTTCCTTGTAGTCTAGTTGTGATAAAAGATTTGCTAGTGAAGACAAGGAGTCTTTGACAGCTGAGGGGGGTCTGTAACAACTCACTACCATGACCTGTTGACCCTTTGCCACTTCTATATTTAAGGCTAAAAATTCAAATTGCTTACTGATCGATTTGGAAACTAATGTGGTTACACTGAACTTATTCTTAACATAAATTGCAACGCCACCACCTTTATTAGGCCGGTCGGTACGATACACATTAAAACCATTTAAGGCAATGTCAGAGGCCAAAATAGACTTATTTAGCCATGTTTCAGATAAGACAATGACGTCAGCATCAGTCGATTTTGCCCAGATACGGACAAAATCTAGTTTACCTAACAGACTGCGCACATTCAAGTGGATGAAACCCAACCCAGACCTAGCTTTAAAATCAGCAGGAGTAGCGATCTGACTATTACTACTGGGCGGACCAGGGTTAGGTTGTACATTTCCTGACAGTAATAACAACAAAAAAACCAGGCATCTTTTCCTCTTAAATGACACACATACATTGTCATCTAATTTAGAAACACCGGAAAAATCTGCGAGAGTGTGATTAGAGCTTAAGAAGCAGTCCTGAAGAACCATCAACGCAGGAAAATAAAAAAGACAAACATATTTTGTCGAGCAGATTGACTGTGACAAGGCAACCGGTAATTGTTTGAGCAACACATCCAAACCTTTGCAGGGGATGCCCACTGCGGGTGGCAGAACAGACCTGAATCCAGTAGACTCCTGAGAATGACTAGAGATCTTCTCATAGTCCAAAACAGTTAACAGGCACAGTAGAATCACGATATGGGCCATTTTCCCAGACCAGCACAGCATTCGGATAGGCGTGCAAGCAGGCCCGAAATGTGGAGGCGCTCCGTTCTCCTCGCGATATCCCTGGTGCAGAACCTCCTCAGTACAGCAGGATAGGCGAAGCAGGACCAGCTCGAGGCGTAGAGGCGCTCCGATCTCTCCGCGATATCCCCGTGGTAAAACGTCCTCGGCACCGTAGAGCACGACAGGTGGAGCAGGTGGACACAGGCCTCAACTACAGCAGGTGTAAAGCAGGCCGCAGCCTGAACGCGAAGCCGCTCCGGTCTCTCCGTTACGCCCCCCGGGGCAAAATCTCGCCAGGACAGCAGCACACGACAAGTGGAAGCAGGTCCCCGCCACAGCACAACTGGGCAGGTGGAAAAAGGGGGCCCAAGCAACAACATGCAGCCGCTCCGTCTCTCCGCGACTTCCCGGGAAAAACCTCCCCACAACAGCACAGGTAAACCTCCTATCCACGCCGACGGAAGAGAGGCAGCCCTGCCCCTCACTTTCCATGCTCCGTGAGGCGGATGAGAAAATGTGCTCCGCTCGCGAAAATGCACTCCGCTCGCTCTGATCGACGAGTGTAGAGTGACGGTGTCACTGGTTTAAAGCCCAAGTGTAAGAATGAACAGAGGCGGAGTCTGCCTGCTTTCCAATGTGTTTAGTTTGTTGGCTGCTGTGGGGGTTATTCCCTATCTTTATTCAAGAGCGTGGTATTTAAATTTGAGAACATACTGTAAGGGACTGAGAGGCAGAGTAGTGGGAGACACCTACATTCCCAATAGGTGGCTCCACCCGCTGCCAATTAACAGTATTGGGAGCAGGTGGGGAGACCTCACACCTGGTGCTAATCACTCCCTCAAGGGAGACAAGAGCACCTAGAGTTGCTCAGTTATGTGTGGCACATGGAGGGAGCAGGAGACTCCCAGACTGAGGAAACAGTTTGAAGCTGGCAAGTTGGTTAGCGGCCCGGCTACGTTAGCCTTTCTATCGTAAAAGGTATTTTTTAATTGAACAGCAATAAAGCCTCTTTTTTGATTTGAACACTGCCTCTGTCGTGACTGCTTCACTACCACTTTTCCCTTTATCTGCCCCGGCCTGTTACACTGGTGGAGAATGCGGGCCTAAGGACTCTAGTGGTGGTGTTGCAGTTAGTGTATTTCGGTTTCAAGATGGAGGATGTACTAAGGGAGTTGGTGCGTATTTCTACTGAGCAGCAGACTCTGCAACGGCAGATGATACAGGAGCAGCAGAAACAGAATGCGCTTCTCCATGTGGAGGTCCAAAAATGCCTAACAGCAGCCTCTCCTACCCAGAGGGAAGCAACCGTACAGCCTAACCCAGGTCGATTCATCCCCAAAATGACGGAGAGTGATGAGATAGAGGCCTACTTAACAGCCTTTGAGCGCACTGCTGAAAGAGAGGGCTGGCCAAGGGATTCCTGGGCTGATCTGGTTGGACCATTCCTCCTGGGCCCGGCACAGCAAGCTTACTTCGACCTCCCTCCTGACCAGCAAAGGTCTACGTCGTCTTCAAGAGGGAAATCCTGGCGAGGTATGGCTACAGCTTAGCAGCTAGAGCCCAGCGGTTCCATGACTGGAAATACAAGCCAGAGTTGTCAGCCAGGGCCCAGATGTATGACCTAGGCCGGGTAACCAGAGCCTGGCTGACCTGCGACCCCGAAAAGTTGAGTGTTTTAGAGAGGATAATGATGGACAAATATATTCGGTCTCTGCCCTATGAGACCAAGAAAATGTCAAGCCAGCAGAATCCAGCCAGTCTGGATGAGTTGGTTGACGTAGTGGAGAGCCACATGGTCACAGCGGACCTGCTTAAGTCCACACGACCAGACACCGAGTGGGGCCGGAAAGCCAGTGGGGAAGCATCACGGACTAGACGGGCACGAGAACCGCGATGGGAACCCGAAGAGGTAAGGCGACGACAGTCCTACCTGCCAGAGGGCCAACCGCGTTGCTACCAGTGTGGGGAGATAGGCCACATTGCCCGGGATTGCCCAGGAAGGATGAGCTAATGCCGACCGCCCACTCATCTGGTGCAAGGCCTTGCCACCTTCTTGACTCTTGCTGGGTACAGGAAAGCTCCCTGGCTCAAATGATACCAGTCAAGGTAAATGGAAAAGATGCAGAGGCGCTAGTGGACTCAGGAAGTGTGGTGTCCCTCATTCAACCCCACCTCCTCGACCATTTGCCATCTGAAGAGACTGTGGCCGTCTCCTGTGTCCATGGGGACACTAAATTATACCCCACTTGCCTCATCCACCTTACCACAGTTAAAGGCAGCTGTGAGCTGAAAGTGGGGGTGGTTCCTTCCCTACCAGTCCCAGTCTTGGTGGGGCGAGACTGCCCACTATACAAGCGCCTGCGGCACCAGAAGGAGGGGAGGCCCAAAAATCCCAGGCGTGCCAAAGGAAAGCGAGAGAAAGGACAAATTGCCACCCCGGGTACGTCTCCTCAGCAGTTCCCCAAAGTTGTGTGTGCTGTGCCGGAGGAGCAGAGAGGCAACCAATCTTCCAGTGCAGACGAGGCAAATGATAACCCTTTTGTTGCTTTCCCTGGAGACCTAAGCACAGGGGAGGAGGAGGGTGAAGTCGCATTGATTCCAAGTTTGAAGGGCCAGTTCGGGACCGCCCAGATGGAAGACCCCAATCTGCTGCATGCACGCAGCAATGTTACGGAAATAGAGGGAAAACCTGTTCCAGGAGTAGGTGAGCTTACATGTCCTCATTTCCTCATCAAAAATAATCTGTTATACTATGCCAAAGAGGTTGAAGGTCAGCGAAGAGACTTGTTGGTTGTCCCAAAACAATATGTGTCCACAGTGTTGCATCTGGCTCACAGCCATGTCCTAGGGGCCCACCTAGGGGTTGAGAAGACAAGGCAGCGGATTGGGAGCCGGTTCCACTGGCCAGGGGTGGTAAGAGCTATAGAGGATTATTGTCGCACCTGTGTTGAATGTCAAAAGATGAGTCCCAAGCCACACTTTAAAAATCCCCTAATACCTCTACCGATAATCGATGTACCGTTTTCTCGCATTGCCATGGACTTAGTGGGACCGCTGGTGAAGTCTGCCAGGGGACATCAGTATATTCTTGTGATCCTTGACTATGCAACCAGGTACCCGGAGGCCATTCCCTTGAGGAACATGACAACGAGAGTGATTGCACGGGAGCTGCTTCACCTATTCAGCCGAGTTGGGATTCCTAAAGAGATACTAACAGACCAAGGCACTCCCTTCATGTCCAAGATAATGAAGGATCTCTGCAGGCTATTCAAGGTAAAGCAGCTTCGTACATCTGTCATCCTCAGACAGACGGATTGGTAGAACGCTTTAACAAGACATTGAAATCCATGTTAAAGAAGGTTGTTGACAAGGATGGTCGTAACTGGGACCAGCTTCTGCCCTATGTCCTGTTTTCAATCAGGGAAGTTCCACAGGCTTCAACCGGTTTCTCCCCCTTCGAGCTGCTGTACGGCCGACAGCCCAGAGGACTTCTCGACATCGCGAAGGAAGCCTGGGAGGAGCAACCAAGCCCCCATCGGAGCCTGATTGAGCATGTAGAGACGATGCAGACGCATATGAAAGATGTTTGGCCCATGGTCAGAGAGCACATGGCTCAAGCCCAAGAAGCCCAGAGGAAAGTGTATAACAGAGGTGCCCAACCGCGTGAGTTCCTGCCCGGGGATAAAGTGCTTCTCCTGGTCCCCACCACAGAACACAGATTCCTGGCATCGTGGCAAGGTCCCTATGAAGTGGTAGAGAAGGTGGGACCAGTCAACTACAAGGTACGTCAACCTGGCCGTCGCAAACCATCCCAAATATACCATGTTAACCTGTTAAAGAAATGGTACGCCCGAGAGGCACTGCTGTGTTGTGGTTCCCCGGTTGTGTCCCCTCTTCTCCCGACCAGGAGGTGGCCGAAGTGGAATACGGTCCAGGGCTGTCCAAAGCTCAGTTACAACAAACCAAGGAACTGGTTCAGCAGACTTTGGACGTGTTCTCACTACGACCTGGACGCACAACGATGGTGGAACATCAAATCCACACAGAGCCTGGCCAAAAGGTAAAGATGCGGCCCTACCGGGTGCCGGAGGCAAGACGGGCGGCCATTGAGCAAGAAGTGCAGAAAATGCTGGCTATGGGGGTGATTGAAGAATCTCACAGTGAGTGGACCAGCCCTGTCATTCTGGTTCCTAAGCCCGACAAAACCAACAGGTTCTGTAATGATTTCAGAAAATTGAATGAAATCTCCAAGTTTGATGCGTATCCTATGCCCAGGATAGATGAGCTGATTGATCGGCTTGGGGAAGCCAGATATATCAGCACTCTGGACTTGACGAAAGGGTATTGGCAGGTCCCACTTGAAGCAGCCTCAAGAGAGAAGACGGCCTTCGCCACCCCCACAGGGCTGTACCAATATACTGTGCTTCCCTTCGGGCTTCATGGAGCACCAGCCACGTTCCAGAGACTGATGGACAAGGTTCTGAGGCCACATCGTGAGTATGCAGCTGCCTATTTGGATGACGTTGTGATCCACAGTGACTCATGGGATAGCCATCTCATAAGGCTTGCAGCAGTGCTGGAATCTCTCCGAAGGGCGGGCTTGACAGCCAATCCAAGAAAATGCAAGCTTGGACTGGAGGAAGCCGAGTATCTGGGCTTCACCATTGGGCGGGGCAACGTTAGACCACAAGAAAGGAAGGTTCAGGCGATCCAGGACTGGCCACGGCCGTCAACAAAGAAACAGGTGAAAACCTTCTTGGGTCTGACGTCCTACTATTGCCGTTTCATCCCAAACTTCTCCACAATAGCCTCTCCCCTTACAGACCTGACCAGAGACTCACAGCCGCTAATGGTCAAGTGGACAGGAGAGGCTGAACACGCCTTTGAGGGACTTAAGAGGGCTCTCTGCGCACGGCCGGTGTTGGTGACCCCAGACTTCAGCCGGGGGATGATTGTGCAGACGGATGCGTCAGAGGTGGGCATAGGAGCAGTACTATCCCAGGAGGTTCACGGTGAGGAACACCCCGTCATGTACATCAGCCGGAAGCTGAACACAAGGGAACAAGGGTATGCTACTGTGGAGAAAGAAGGCCTAGCAATAAAATGGGCGCTTGAGCGCCTCCGGTATTACCTCTTGGGACGACACTTCACTCTGGTAACTGATCATGCCCCACTGATCTGGATGGCAAATAAAAAAGACACAAATGCTAAAGTAGGAAGGTGGTTTGTCTCACTACAAGAGTTTAACTTCTCTATCATCCACAGAGCCGGAGCTAAGCATGGGAATGCAGATGCTCTGTCCCGTAGAGATGCCCTGTGGACCATGGTCACCTCTCCTCGGCCAGAACTGAAGGGGGGGTGTGTAAGGGACTGAGAGGCAGAGTAGTGGGAGACACCTACATTCCCAATAGGTGGCTCCACCCGCTGCCAATTAACAGTATTGGGAGCAGGTGGGGAGACCTCACACCTGGTGCTAATCACTCCCTCAAGGGAGACAAAAGCACCTAGAGTTGCTCAGTTGTGTGTGGCACATGGAGGGAGCAGGAGACTCCCAGACTGAGGAAACAGTTGTAAGCTGGCAAGTCGGTTAGCGGCCCGGCTACGTTAGCCTTTCTATCGTAAAAGGTATTTTTTAGTTGAACAGCAATAAAGCCTCTTTTTTTATTTGAACACTGCCTCTGTCGTGACTGCTTCACTACCACTTTTCCCTTTATCTTCCCCGGCCTGTTACAATACTTTATGTATGTATTTCCCTCAAACCCTGTCCTCACACTCAGATAGTGCTGCTTGCACTTAGATCTGCTCTGCTTCTGCTCAAACTGTACGCTTGCACTCAGATATATTGCTGCTTACAGATTTGTTCTGCTCTCAGATTTATTCTGTGCACGCTCGAAACGTTTGTGCAACAATCCTGTCAAAATCCCTCAACCAATAGGCCAGGTGTCCTTTGCGGGTGTGCTCGCTTGACTTATTACAGCGTCCCGTAAGGGCGGTTACTCTTTGGTTTATAAACTCCCGCCCTCCACGGCTTTATAACATAGCATGTACTTCACTTGTTTGATTTACAACTTTTTTTTGGGGGGGGGAGCACAGTTAGTATATATATACCAGCACCTTACATAATAGCTACGTTCAGTGGCGGACTGGGACTAAAAATCAGCCCGGGAATCTCGACCGGCCCTCGTTATCGCTAGTAAATTGTCAACGGGGGGAGGGGGGATTGCTAGTGAATTTTCCGACGGCCCACTTCTTCCTCCAGACTGTTGTTCTGCTCCAGCACTGTTGTGCTATGGCTTGGTTCGGCCCGACGCGAAGCGGAGTGTCGACAACCCCATATTGTATAGATATTCGTATATCACGGCCTGAAGTGAGCTATTGCATTTATAAAACGGTTACCACGTGTGGCTGCAATGTGAAAGAAAAATACACATTCCAATTTAAATAGTTTTTATTATTAAATATTGATGTTCAAAATATAATAGTCGCTCTGTTGCCTTCTGCACAAAACATAGTGCCAGGTTGTTGCTATGCAACAACAATAACAACTAGAGAACATATTAGACAGACAGCATTGTCGTCGTTTAGGTGCTTTTTTTTTCTGGAGATAGGCACTTCTCAATCCACTCCTCCATAGTAAGACCCCCCCCGGAGGTCGAAGTTAACCTTAAATGTTTCCATCTTAAGCTTTGTTAGTTTGTTTCGTGACAGACGTAATGTAACAGTTGTAACGGTTCTCAGACGCGGAGGGATACTGACTTGTGAAAAGTAACTACAATTATACCGGGATATACGCTCATTATATCACGACTAAGAAACATCAGATTGCTTGATTTGACTTGTCCGTTTTATAAACATATACTAACTGTGCTTACCCCCCCCCCCCCCCCCCCCCCAAAATGTATGTATTGTATGTAATGTATTTAACAGGATTGTTGCACAAAAGTTTCGAGCGTGCACAGAATAAATCTGAGAGCAGAAAAAATCTGTAAGCAGCAATATATCTGAGTGCAAGCGTACAGTTTGAGCAGAAGCAGAGCAAATCTAGGTGCAAGCAGGCACTATTTGAGTGCGAGGACAGGGTTTGAGGGAAATAAATACATAAAGTATGCTCTCAAACTTAAATACCACGCTCTTGAATAAAGAGCGAGCCCCATATGCTGCTACCCAAACCAACATCCTCCTCACAAGCATTGGCTGTTGGAATGTCATTATGCTCCACATGTGGAACAACAAAGGCTTCTTCAGGTGTGTCTTGTATCATAACAACACACTCTCACTCCCTAAGCGTCCAATAGCGACGTTTGGTCAGTGTCCGTGGCGTCCAATTTTGACGCTCCTAGTCTCCTTCAGCGTCATAAAGGGACGCAAATAGCTTTCAACTGATTGCAATGTATTCCCATCTGCGTCGGGATTTGACGCTCATGGAAGCACGGCATTCGTTTATGCCGGCTGCCCTTAAAGGCAATGTGAGCATCCATTCCCATTGGATAACGGAGAATTTTACACCCGGAAGTAAGTACTCCTCTTACTGTCGATTGATTTTACAGTGATATCTGCACTACTCATCGACTAAAAAACACCAGATTATCCTTGTTAATTACACAACATTGATTGGTTTAAATTGTGTGCAATGCTTTTGTATTTTTCCCCTTCGATTCGGAGAAACAAATATGTTTTCTGAGTAAAGGATGGCAGAAGACACTACACTACCCAGAATCCCCAGCTATCGTTTGGCCTACACCATGTGCTCTGTTTGACAAACCCCGTTTTTTTCACCATTCATTCCGATGGCTGGCGTCTATGTCACGTGATCTTCAAATTTCTCCCTGCAGAAAAAGAAAACATGGCCGAAATTCGTTTTATTCTGGGTGTAAAATGCCTATTTTAAAGTCAGTTTGGCCATTAAAATTCGTTTTGATGTCATTTGATGCAAGAAATATGAGTTGTTATTTCAGATTATGTGTGCAGTGGATGTACATGATCTTTAGTTCGCTAGTTATTACGAAGATTACTTCAGGAAATCGCGACGTTTTCATTGTTACCAAGGTGGTTGCTAGGGACGCTGCTATCGATATTATTTCTGTTATGTTGTGTAACTGTTTCATGGTGTTATCTTTATTGCTACCCCCTTCCCCGTCAATGTATAGTGTTGGTCCACAGCCTAAACATATTAGTTTAACAAAATCCGCATCTAAAGATAGCCTACGTTATTTCCCCCCTGTGCAATTCCAGTCTCACATCTCAGAGCACATCGTCATTAACAAATACCGGAAACAGACCAAAATAATAATAATATACCTTATTCCGAGTGTGCTTGCTTTTCTCTTTGAAAGTCATCACATAACGGCATTGTAATACACGGTTTGGCTGCATTACATATTACATATCTGCCGTAGTTCTGTATTTATAGAGCCCTGATGAGAAGACAAACATGAGGAACTGAAAACGTGACGTGGATCATAAATATATCAGCCATTAAACAACATCTTACATTTCTTTTCACACAATACGTCTCCTTGCAGTATCAACACTAATTCGGCTCACTTTTATATTTGATCCAATTGGTAGATAGGCTGTATTTACACCATAAAGGTGCACAGCTGATATCAAGGGACACCTGGTGGTTAAAGCATGTTATTGAATTTCAATATTTTTATTATTAGATATTAATACGATCCCTATAAAGTATATTCATTACTCGTTATTCTCTACTAATTGTTAATTAAAGACTGTATGTAATGACTATTTTGCACATCCCGTTCAAGATTTCAAGATTTCTAAGGTTTATTGACATATTGGTCTGCACAACTGTGGTGTAGTTCTGCACTGAATGAAAAACTTGGGTTGCAGGTTCCTCAATAGTGCATTACAAGACATCTATCAATATTTGTGCATACCTCCAGCAATGTTAACTATGTTGAAGCACTTATTTTAACTGATATTATACATAATGTATTACTCTTATAAGATGTATGTAGATATTTCATCTCCGGCCTTGTCAGGTATTGAACAATCAATAAATAAAGAACACAGAATTGTTGAATATAAAACACAGAATGTATGTGATTATACTAAATAATTTTCAAATAAACACAACTGCATATTTAACTGTTACACATGCTGATGTAACGCAAATGTTCCAACTTGGGATCAATAAAGTATATCTTATCTTAAGCTGATCGATGGCTACTGCCATATTTGCAAAATGTGCCTCTGAACCTTGACAAGTGCATGTTTCAGGCTTATCAATTAATGTAATGTAATGTTATCACAGGGGTCACACACATAAGACCAGCTGTTAAATAAAGCTCTTCTGACCTTAGCTGGCGTGTGGGTATATATATTAATACTGTCAATATTGGGCACAAGCAATTTTCACCCATTTATTAATTATATGTTTTAAATGTGAGTGTTTCCTGTCCCCTAAACCTCCAGGGATGTACACAGTTTAATACTGGCAACTTCTTATTATGGGAAATACAAAAACGTATTTTAAAACTACAACTCCCAGTAGAGACGTGCCATAGAGAACATGTTGCGAAACAGAATAGCCAGCATGTGTAGTTCTGGGGACGGGGTGGGGGAGGGGGGACGCGGTGGACCCGTTCAAATCCAGTTTTGGACAGTCTGCCGTGGTTCCATCCCATTTCAAGTGCTGTTCGAGAATCTGCTTAACCCTCGGAGCACACTCTCCAATCACAGAGCTTGAGGACTATCACGGGGTTTGTCAAGAGCACATGGTGTAGTCCAAACGATAGCTGGGGATTCTGGGTAGTGTAGTGTCTTCTGCCATCCTTTACTCCTGGGAATGGACGCTCACATTACCTTTAAGGGCAGCCGACATAAACGAATGCCGTGCTTCCATGAGCGTCAAATCCCGACGCAGATGGGAATACATTGCAATCAGTTGAAAGCTATTTGCGTCCCTTTATGACGCTGAAGGAGCCTAGGAGCGTCACAATTGGACGCCACGGACACTGACCAAACGTCGCTATTGGACGCTTAGGGAGTGAGAGTGTGTTGATCATAATGATATTGCTCTGATCAGCAGCAAGACTGTTTTCACCACTACCATGGTCGACATCTGCAACCTCCTCCTTGCTGTTAACAGTCGAACTAGGAGTGTCACTGACCTCGTCATTGCTACTCACCTGCTTCTCCTTCCAGGCTGTTGTTCTTTGGTGAAATACAAAATGGTGGGCACTGCAGTGTTTTTCAGGCATCTCCTTCCCTAATAAAATAATAAACAAAAACACATAAAATAACTTTTTGAGGTCTGTAGATATTCAACTTTCTTTTGAATAATGTTGTTTTAAATGTAAGAGTGCATTATAAAAGACAATAGAGGGCCAACATGTTAACTATGCAGTTAATCCATTCAACAATTACGTGTTTCCAAGATTCAGATTCAAAGGATTTATGTCATAGCACATAGGCTACAGTGTAGGAATGGCAATGCAAATCATCTGTCCCGAGCTCCTCCAACAATGCAACATAGTTATATAAGACATAAAACAATAAAATAAATTCAAAATTAAATTAAGAATAATAAATGAGTGCAGGCAGAAATCTATATACACGTAAATATAATAAGACATATGCAAGAACAGAATGTAAAGATAAATATAGTAAAATGAAATGAAATCTTTTTTTTTTACAGTGATAGCTGTTAAGATAAATAAGTTATAAGATGACAACAGATGAATGAATGTTGCTATTAAAATAATGTAAAAAAGGTAATATAATTCATCTGTTTTGAACATAGAGTATGTGGGGGGAAATGGCAATTCTCTATCTATGATAAAGAGTCTTTGCATAAATTGAAGAGAAATGTGATGGTTTGCAAAACAATTCGATTTCTATGTTTCTATACTTAACTGGCAAAATCTTAATTTGGCCTTTAATCAAAAGAACATTACTCATCACTGATGTGCAAGCTGTGCCATAACAATTATTTAGCATTGTATGATGTATAACATGTATTTAATTAGTAACAACAATTTACACTCACAAATGGAACCAAGTTATTTTTTTTTTAAAAAGGATCTGTACCCAGGAGTCCGTGCTGAAGGGATGACTCTCAAAGTGTTCACTGCACAGGCGAGAAGAAACGTTGAGGCTGATGTGTTTTAACACACACACACACACACACACACACACACACACACACACACACACACACACACACACACACACACACACACACACACACACACACACACACACACACACACACACACACACACACACACACGATTTAAAGGCAGACTTCTGTTACTCCATGTTTCGTTGTTGTCGTTTCACTGAGCGAGCGGACATGCCCCTTTTTTTTTTTAAACGCTCCCTTTTTTGGTCCATCTGCGGCGGTAATAGGTTTTGTGCGCTGTGATGATTCGGCTGTACCTTTAGTAATGAATATTAAGGCGAGACAACCCAGGTGAATAGGGTACTTTTTTTAACTTAAAGGTATCAGCTAGAAATGTCTCCAGTTAATTACTTACAATAAGGCAATTGTTTTTTGTATTACAAGTTTTCTGAAATAGCATGTTTAAATATGCAAATTATCCACTATCTCATTAAATATGCACATATTTTAACACGTTTCAGGAATCGAAATCTGAACTTTGGATAAAGCCAGGTTCAAAATTCTTGTTCCATTTTGTAGTCATATTAGTATCTAAGGCTTTTACAGAATGGATATTGGATATCTCTTTTTATCACTCCATAAATCAGAAAATACTGTCAACAGCCCTACAATATCCATTTTCGCGCCATGTTTTTATGTATACAATGTTATATAATTCAGGCTATGAATGATATATGAACAAACCCTTCTGTAAAAGCCTTCATAATACTGATAGGAATATAACTGGAAGGTTTGGTGTCTCTACGTGCTACTGAAGTTGACATTTCGAACTCAGAGTAGGAGAAAAAACACATTTTGAGAAAACTACCTTTAAAGATTGCAGTGAGGCGCTAGCTAAACCATCCTGTTCTTTGGATGATAGCTTGCGCATCGACGCACTCCGTGACGGTATTTCATGTTCGGAGTCATTTGCTTTTTGTATAACCTTGCTTCGTGCAAGTGACAATTGTTGTCGTCTTCTCTGTGAATGTTTTTTTCGCCGTTCTTTTGCCATTTTGAGATTTCAATTTCTAGTGGAAAGCTAACCAGGAAGTGTTTTAGCAGACCACGTGACGCATCTGAACGAATCACGTTGTCAGAAATTGACACCAGCCAATGAGATTTCGTTTCTTGGTTTAAGACCCCTTTGTGCTTTCACGATTGGTTGCTTATACAAAGGAAATGACCATATTTGGATCCGATGAGATTGTGCAGGAGAGATGGAGCTTTCCAACAATACCTCTGTTGACATGGTGCACACAGCGGTCGCGGTACTTTATGTTAAGTTAGAATGCTAACTTTTGGTGTATTTAGGAGAAATCTACAGACGCAAATAGACAAACTATAGTCAAATAAACACTTAAATGTGTATTTTGTACGTTTTCCTTCCAAAAGCCTGAAAGAAAACATGTAATAGAATCAAAATAGCACAAAATCTCAAAATTGACCAGTACTTGAAAAACGATGTTTTTGCCTGCCGTGTCTCCCCTTAAATGTTCATTTGATCATTGGTTTTATTATGAAAACGTTGAGACCGGAAATATTGTTTCAACCCGTAACTTGGAGGCTGCCGCATACCTCAAATCATCTTCGTAATATCTATCAAACTATAGATCCTACATATCGACTGGACGTGGATTCTAAAAGTACAATATATACTTCTCGCTAGAAATCTAATCAAAAAGCGTTTTAATGGCCAAACTAGCCTACAATTTAGGATTTTACAGAGAGGGTTCTTTGTGAATAAACGACCATCTGTAACGTTTGCATTCAACGGGAGCAGGAAGTAGTAAGCGCTTGAACAAACGACTTATTTGGTCGTAATGATTGGGCCTGAACAATCGGCATATTTGGTCGTATGAGTTGGAGGACTTGTTGTCCAAGAGGCATTCCCCCTATTGAAAGCTGAGGTGGACACAAAGACGATCAATGTCCCCTCTGATGTCCCCTCTGACAGTGAAGGTGAGGAGAGCCCAATAGAGAACCATCTTGTCCATCTCTGCCCCTCCCACACCGGCCAGCTCCAACAATCGGCTGAAGGAGAGTGTGGCCCTGCTGGAGCTGGACTTTGGAGAATTCAAAGAGCGGACCCAGGCCAGGCAGTCTGGTCCCCCAGACAACACTCTGCAGCAGCTTAAAGAGGACCTCCAGCAGCTCAAGAGCCACAACGAGGCCTTGGCGTCTGACCTCAGAGGAAATGTAGAGGCACTCAAACAGGAGAACAGCGTGCTCTGTGTTCAGTTAGCCAAGCTGAGGGAGGATGCTGAGTGTAGAGAGAAGAGCTTCACCAGGCAGGTCCAGCACCTGACGGAGAAACTCTCATCAGTCCTCACAATGACGAGTAGAGAGACACAGACTCTCCCTGCCAGTGTCCCTGGCCCACCCTCTCTGCTCAGCACCCAGCCCAACAACACCCTGGCCCCTCCTGATACACCCACACAGCCAGCTGCCCACCCCAGCCTCCCTCTACTCAGCCTGAAGAACAAGATCCACAAGTGGTCCTGCTGGCTGACTCAAATGGGATGTTCCTGGACCCAAGAAAGCTTGTTCCTGATGACAAGGTGCTGTCTAAACACTGCAGCACCACAGGCCAGGCCATGAAGCTGTTGAAAAAGGAGACCCTCAGGAGCCCTCAGTACCTGGTGATCCACACGGGAACAAATGACCTGCACAGCCTCCGTAGGGACACTGCTGAGGCAGTGAGGAAAATGGCGGAGCAGGCCAGTAAGGAATTCCTCGACACCCGCATTGTGGTCTCCACCCTGCTGCCTCCACCCCTCCTCATGTCATCCATGACATTAATATGGAGATCAGAAAAGGATGTGCCACCTTACCAAATGTCCACCTGGCCCTCCACTCAACCATTGGCCCCTGGGACCTCTATGATGGTGTCCACCTACAGAGAGAGAGGGTGGGGATATTTGCAAAGACCCTCAAATATGCAGCCCTGGGACGCAGTCCTCCCACCCCCTCCTCTAGAGGCCTTATAGACCCTCCTAGACCGCTTCCTCCCCATCACCACCCCAGGATCACCACCCCTGCTGTGAGGAGACACAACAGCGCAGCCTGGACCTACCATGTATGTTTCCTTTTAATGTTTATTTTATTAGCTTTTCTTTTTTAATGCTTAATGTCTTTCATTTTTTGTAAAGCACTTTGAATTGCCTTGCGTTGAAAAGTGCTATATAAATAAACTTGCCTTGCCTACCACTCCCCACGCCCCCAACACACCCAGAGGAGGCTACTTTCACCCAGCTCAACACCTGCACAACATCAGCAGCAGAGATATGCAGCAACAGCTGCTCCTCGTCTCCCTCCCCGCCGACAGCAGCGGGGCTATGCTGCAGTTGTAGTCCAGCCTGCTGCCACCCTCCCTCCCCCTGCTACCTCTGAACTGGGAGACATCAGGATGATGCTGCACACCCTGTGCACCCGACTTCTGTCTAGCTAAGACATTACATTTATATGTTATCGTAGTAATCAGTACAATAGTAATATTAGTGAAAATAGTTTTTTTTTGTTTTTTTTATATATTTGTCTCACTATACAGGTTCATTTTGATTGTTTGTTTTTGAAAAAAAGATGCGTTCTTTTCATATAAGCTGCTGGAATATTCAGGGACTCCACTCCTCAACTTGGAGGTCAAGAGTGAGAATCCAGAGTTCTTAGAATCTATCAAAGATGTTGATCTCATTATATTAACAGAAACATGGTGTGAAAATGATCTGCTCACTCACTGTCCTCCAGGTTATAATGAAGTCATGGTGCCCTCTATAAAATCAAAAAACATACGCAAGGGCAGAACATCGGGGGGGATCTTGGTGTGGTATAAAGGAGATCTTTGCCGTCAGATCTCAGTAGTAAAACAAGGTCAATCACACATTTGGCTAAGGTTAGATCAAACCCTGGGCATAACTGACAGGAACTGACGTGTGTGCTATTTATATTCCCCCAGTAGATTCTCCTTATTTTGAAGAAGACATTTTTGAAACTCTCCATTCAGAAATCGCCTATTTTCAGGCCGAGGGAAATGTGCTTCTAACTGGAGATCTGAACGGACGAACAGGAATTGAACCTGATGTCATAGACCCACAGGGCAGCCACCATGTATTTGGTGAACCCCCCCTGTTTACCACACCAACCGTCAGCCATCGGAACAGCCTTGACTCTGAAGTCAATCAGAATGGCAAAGAGATAGTGCATCTCTGTCGGGCCTTAGGCCTGTACATAGTGAACGGGAGGTTCAGAGGGGGAGAGGGAGGGAGAGAGAGAGAGAGAGAGAGAGAGAGAGAGAGAGAGAGAGAGAGAGAGAGAGAGAGAGAGAGAGAGAGAGAGAGGCCTGTACATAGTGAACGGGAGGTTCAGAGGGGACTCTTTAGGGAGATTCACATACTCCTCAGCTCTAGGGTCTAGTGTAGTAGACTATGCAATCACTGACATGGACCCCTCCACTATCAGTGCATTCACTGTCAGACAGCAATCCCCCTTTTCAGACCACAACCAAATCAATGTGTTCTTTAAACTCTCAGGTCCAATGAGTGACACAACAAGGGAACCCAGTAAGCTGTACACATTACATCCTGCTTACAGGTGGGCCCCAGACAGTGGAGACACATTCACCATGGCCTTGAACTCACCTGATCTGATGAATGACATGTCACTATTTGACCAAAATCAATATGTTCCTACCAAAGATGGTGTAAACATGGCCATTGATTATATCAACATGATATTTCACAAGGCAGCTATTAAAGCTGACCTTATCAAACAAAAGCAGAAGCCTGTTAAAAGGCAAAACGCTGACAAATGGTTCGACCAAGAATGCAAGACCATCAGAAAAGACCTGAGAAAAATAGCAAATGAAAAACATCAGCAACCAAACAACCCAGCCTTACGCATTAGATACAATGACGTTTTAAACTAATATAAATGTACAATAAGGAAAAAAAAACAAAATTATACCCACATGAAACTTGAGGATATTGAGAAAGCCATTGATCAAAATCAATTCTGGGATCTGTGGAACAACTTCAACACAAAACAACCACAAGCATTACCCATCCAAAACGGTGACATCTGGAGAGAACATTTTGAAAGTTTGTACAAAGACGTACCAATAAATCTAATGAATTCAGATCAATGTATTACAAAAGAACAACTCCAAACATTAGAAGAAACTATTAAAGACAACCAAAACCCTCTTGATTTCCCAATGACTTGGGAAGAGTTGACCACACAGACACAATCTCTCCAGCCAAGGAAAGCTTGTGGCCCAGACAACATTAAAAAGGAAATGCTCAGATGCAGCACCCCAGAGATGCAGGTACAGTGTTCAAGATGTTCAGTATCGTATTGCAGTCAGGATGTTTTCATCTGGTGCAAAGGGCTCATTTCCCCCATTCATAAGAGTGGAGACATAAGCCGCGTTCACACTGCGGTACTTTTCCCACAAAGGTTCATGCGAACTTAGTTCATGCGAACTCTTTAGATCGCATGAACTAAGTACAGATCGCGTTCACACCAGAAAAAGTCCCTGGGGGTGGATGAGGCAAATGAAGCCGCTGACGTCACTTCTTCTTCTTCTGCTTTGGGTTTACTGGCAGGCCGCAAACCACTTCACGGCGTATACTGCCGCCCAAAGTCCCTGGCCGGAAGTCCCCGGAGTTGGGGACTGGCTTCAGTAGAAGCTGCTGGGAGTCCCAGCAGCTTCTACTGAAGCCTTCCGAGTAAATCGCCAGAACGCCGACACCTCCTCATCTCCACCGCTCCCATGTTTTATTTTGTGTTGCCATAAGTTAGTCTCTCTGCGTTTCTGCGCTGGGCTAATGCTAATAATGCTAATGCGAGGATAATAAAATGGCGGCTTCACAACACTTTTTGGGAGTTTTACGGGGGCGTGGTTTGCAATTCGCCCAGCCAATCAGGAATATAGCTCTTTTCTCAAAAAAGAGCCTCTCGAAAGTCCCTGAAAGTCTAGCAGGGACTTTCGAGGGGGTAAAAAGGTTCGCATTAACTACTTTTAGTACCGGCTCTTTTTGGTGTGAACGCGATCATGAACTAAGTTCGCATGAACCTTTGTGGGAAAAGTACCGCAGTGTGAACGCGGCTAATCAGACCCTAAGAACTACCGTGGCGTCTGTGTCAGCAGCTGTCTGGGAATCAGACCCTAAGAACTACCGTGGCGTCTGTGTCAGCAGCTGTCTGGGGAAATTATTCTGTAGCATTCTAAATAAAAGAATACAAGATTTCCTTAACCAACAATCCATCTTGAGTAAAAATCAAATTGGCTTCCTTCCAAATCACCGCACCACCGACCATGTGTATACCCTTCACACTTTAGTTAACAAACATGTACACCAAACACAAAATGGTAAGATATTCACTTGTTTCATCGATTTCAAGAAAGCTTTGGAGTCTATTTGGCACGAAGGGCTCTATCATAGACTTCTACATTGTGGTATAGGGGGCGACATGTACCATCTGGTTAAATCAATGTATTTGGAAAATAAGTGTGCTGTTAAAATTGGAGACAAACAAACTGAATTATTCACCCAGAGAAGAGGTGTTCGTCAGGGTTGCAAACTAAGTCCTACTTTATTTAATATATATATAAATGAACTTGCTGTTCAGTTGGATCACTGTGCTGCTCCTGGCCTCTCCCTCCTAGATAGAGAGAGAGAGAGAGAGAGAGAGAGAGATCACTGTGCTGCTCCTGGCCTCTCCCTCCTAGAGAGAGAGGTGAAGTGTCTGCTTTATACTGATGACCTTGTTCTGCTGTCTCCTACTGAACAAGGACTCCAACAGCAGCTGGACATAGTAGACCAGTACTGTAAGGACTGGGCCCTGCAGTCAATATGAAGACAACTAATGTCATGGTTTTCCAAAAACGCCCCAGATGTCAGGAGAACAAATACCAGTTTACCGTAAACAATCATATCATGCAACATAGCATGAGTTACACCTACCTCGGTTTAACCATAGCAGCATCGGGACGTTTCAACATGGCAGAGAATGCACTCAAAGAAAGAGCCAGAAGAGCTCGAAATGCAATGAAGAGAACATTTTATAATGTCCAAATTCCAATCACACATCAAGGAGTTTGAGCAAGATTTTATCTTGCTCAAACTCCTTGATGTGTGATCCAGCCCACTGCGCTGTACGGTAGTGAAGGATCCAGCCCATTGCGCTGTACGGTAGTGAAGGATCCAGCCCATTGCGCTGTACGGCAGTGAAGGATCCAGCCCGTTGCGCTGTACGGTAGTGAAGGATCCAGCCCGTTGCGCTGTACGGTACACTGTAAGCCCCGATAAGTTGAATCTACTTAAAAAAATAGAGGAAAGTGGTTGCCTTTAAAAATTGAAGTAAAGCATTATGAAAACTTGAGTAAATTAAACTTAAATTAATCAAGGACTTTAATTGTTATTTGAAGTACAATGCACTTCATGTCAAGTTGATTTTACTTACATTTTTAAGTCAACCACTTTCTATTTTTTTAAGTAACGCATTAGGAAAACTTGAGTGAATTTAACTTAAGTTATTCAAGGACTGGAATTGTTATTTGAAGTACAATGCACTTCATGTGAAGTTGATTTTACTTAAAATATTGTGTAATATCAATTGCTTTGCCCAATTATATAACTTAGAATTTTTAGTTGAAAGTGGTTACATTACGTATATATATTTTTTATTCCGTCAACTACAAAAAAGAAAGACACAAAAATAAAGTTTTACCTTTTATTAAAACTTGGATACAATGAAATTGAGCATCCTATAAAAACTGTAGCAAAAATATTGTACCATACATTTTCACATTAAACCATAGCAATCTCTCTCTATATATATAAACAGATATATATCGCTCTGAAAAAATTAAGAGACCTCTTTAAAATGATAACTTTCTCTCGTTTTACTGTTTGTAAAAACTGGATTAACATTTGTGTTTTATTCTATAAATTAATGACTGACAACATTTATCCCAAACTCCAAATATTCTTATTTAGAGCATTTATTTACAAAAAATACCAAATGTTTTCAGACCTCGAATAGTGCAAAGAAAACAATTTAAAATTCATTTTTCAACAACACAATACTATTGTTTTAACATGGGAAGAGATCAGGAATCAATAATTGGTGGAATAACCCAGATTTTCAATCACAGCTTTCATGCGCCTTGGCTGCTCTGCAACACCTTTCACATTGCTGTTGGGTCACTTATTAAGCCACTCCTGGCACAAACAAATCAAGCAGCTTGGCTTTGTGTGCCAGGAGAGACATCAAGTCTTTCAGCAACAATGTGACAGACTGGTGGCGAGCAACCAAGACGCATTGAAAGCGGTTATTGAAACATCTGGGTTATTCCATCAAATATTGATTCCTGAGCTCTTCCTAAGTTAAAACATTAGTATTGTGTCGTTTAATAATGAAGAACTTGTTTTCTTTGCATTATTTGAGGTTTGAAAACACAGAATTTTCTCTGTTATTCTGACCAGAAAAGTATTTTCTGCAAATAAATGCTCTAAATGACTTCTTTGTTTGGAGTTTGGGAGAGATGTTGTCAGTAGTTTATAGAATAAAACACAAATGGAAATGCCAACAAGAGGTCAAACAGTGCAAACATGCAACAACAAAATGCAATATTGAAGTAGCCAACTTTTCAGAACCCCGTAAGCTGATTTTTGGGTGCCAGCTCAACCTTACCAAGCTTCAACATCACCTGCTGAACAAAGTGGAAAGTGTTTTTCATGCACTTTGGGTACTCCAATTGCAGGGCATAAATGAGTCCGAACAGGACACAGAAGGCCTGAGGCAGGTTAGCCGGTCCATCCATCACCACATTCCCCTCCAAGACGATTGCCACACTGGATGGGTTGAGCTGCGGATTTTCTCCGACACAGAGGATTCCCAGTGGAGTTTGACTGTACACCTCCTTATCAGCCGCATCCTAACAGAGAAATAAAGAGATTGACATATAATTCTACATCGTCCACCAAAAAGTAGCTTCCACTGTTTATAATGAAAAGCATCATACAACATAAAAACCAAAAGTAATAAATAAAAGGACAATCTGGGCCTTAAATTGGCCTTACGTGGATCTGTACATTTCAAGTACTAGTTACAAATTGTGCACCAAATATGGTTTTGTATGTAGCTTGGCTGCCATGAATTTGTGAACATTTGATGCAGACAATCTTCATTATTCACCTACAACACATTAGGTGTTAGGCTTATTTATTATGAAGGACACACACAGACACTCCCTTGATCTTTACCCTTTGTAGTGTGTGCACAAAACTATTCCAGAACATTATAAACATTTTCTCTAACTGTCCCCCTCGTACCTGCACGCCGGAGGAAGGACTAAACAGACACATAACCTCACATTACAGTGTATAGTGCAGAACTAAAATTATCTACCAGCAAAATGGCCAAAATATATGTATTTTTTGGATTTACTGTATTTTATGAACAGTGACTGTTAATTGTTTGGATTTGCTTTGTGTTTATATCTGTTCCGTCATTTATATGGATGTTTCATCATCTATATATATTTCGAAGCCAAATCCATTTGGATGTGTGATTCTTGTGTTTCAATTGCTATATTTCCTCGAAGGCTTTGATTATCATAAGACAAAGATTACAAAAAATAACATTAATGAAAAAATGTTTCATTTGCATTTTTCCTAGAAAAGCATGAACATGTAAACCTAGTTTTTCTTAGAGTGTATTTTTTCTTACATAAATTACATTTGTATGGACACTTACATTGTTAAATGTTATATAGCAAAGAGTATTTAAAAAACCGAATCATATTTCATTTATATTGTTGGTGAATTAGTTAGACAATATATATATATATATATATAAGGAATTGTGTAAATTACATTTAGTTCCGTATTTTATTTAAACCCTGAATAATGTCCCGGGTCAGTTTGACCCGAACATTACCAAAGGGTTCAAAATGTGAACATAACACAAGGGTTAAAGTTACTTACGGTGCAGGTCTTGAAGAAGGCAGAAGGCTCATCTCATCCCCAAGATGATTGGCAGTCCCCGAACACAAAGGCATCTGATGTCTGTTGGCTCAGTGGTCTGGAATATAGTGGAGATAACAAAGAATGGTCATACATTCATCAAATACATTCTACAAACTCTACACAATGACTTTATTTCAAATATAGTTGAAAGTAAAGGAGAGGACAAAAGGAGATGACATGATGGGAGAGAATAGAAAAGGGAGAGAACATAACTTCTTCTTGACCAAAGAATAGAATAGGAAACAAAACAAGAGAGCAAAGCAAAATGAACAAGGGAAAAGAGGAAACAATGACACATGAAGAGATGCAATTAAATTGACAGGACAAGAGCAGCAAATGAGAGAAAAGAAGAGATGAGAAGGAAGTCAAAGGGACAGAAGAGGAACAAGGAGAGAGGAAAGAGATTGGGTAGACAGATGTTAAGTAAACCCACCTTTGTCTGACTTAAAAGCTCAGACAGAAATTGGCCAGTGACACCCTTCTTCTTCCTAAAGAGGTCCATCAGGCTCGGAGAGAAACGGTCAAGTGCATCGAAGAAGTTGTCCTTGAGATTTTTCCCCACCACTCTGTTGAACTCGCAATAAACCTGAAACACAAAAGAGAACAAACCATGTAAAACTGTCAAATAAAATCATCCTTGGTGAAACAAATAAGTGCATTTTTTATTTAGACAGCTTTTGCGTGCTTCACCATCTGATTTTTCAAGATGCCTCTGTGCACTTCTCACAGTAATATCTTAATAAAATCAGATATGTAAGTAGGTATGAGGATATAACTACATTTTATGAACATTACATTTAGAACACAAAAGGACAAACAAACCTGGGGAGGTTTCAGCCTGGAACCGAGAGGACAAAAATGCAACAAGAATTGTCAAAATCGGTTAATATATGGATGAGTGGGGGGGCTGGACACAGGCCGTGGGGGGACACCCGAGACCGGGCTATGTCCCCATTAGAAGGAACCGGGTGAAATAGCCAAACAAATAAAAATTAATAAAACCGGGGAAAAAGTGACAAAAAGTGTCCGAAAATAGGCACTCGTGAGGCGGGCAGAGTCCCCGTTACATTCCTCCATGGTTTGAGCGAAAAATGGCTACGTCAACTATTATGAGAACCAGGATGGGGGGTTCAAAAGGCCTGCCCAAGGCCGACCCAAAGTGCATGGTGAGCGGACTCATCACCTCCGTGAGAGTGGAGGTGTCCTGAGAGTGAGCCTGAAGGCAGACCCCTCTCAGGCTGACAGGCAGGTAGGCCATACAGCTATTTTAGCCGGTTAGAATGTTACCTGGCTCTAAACAGAGAGTACGAGCTGGCAGAATGTCTCTCTGCTGTCAGAGACAGAAAGCATAGACAGATCCTAACCAGGTACAGGCTCAGTGACTACAGACTGGTCAAAAGATCCTGGCAACAAAAAGAGAACAGAACATGTGGTCACTGTACGACAGGTGAGACCGAGACAGAGAGAGAGAGAGAGAGAGAGAGAGGGAGAGAGAGAGAGAGAGGGAGAGAGGGAGAGAGGGAGTGATGCACTTCCTCCTGAAGTGCCAAACATTCAACGAAGCAAGGAGCGTTTACTGGAACAAGTTGAACTCTGTGATCCCAGGTTTCAAGGAGGTTGATGACCTCTCAAGACTGAGAGCACTCCTAGGAGAAGGAGACAAGGCACATCTTGCTGCCCAATATGTATACACATGCCACAACCTGAGGGACAGTGAATGACACACACACACACACACACACACACACACACACACACACACACACACACACACACACACACACACACACACACACACACACACACACACACACACACACCCACACCACACACACACACACACACACACACACACACACACACACCCCCACACACACACACGCACACACACACACACACACACACACACACACACACACACACACACACACACACACACACACACACACACAGATTGTAAAGCAACTTGCACACCTAAACAAACAGAATCCCAGATGGTTTGCCCGTAGCAAATGGAACAAACAAATACAAGCACTAGATAGATTGAGGAGGGTTTGTCACAATGCTGCCCTCGCAATGATTGGGATTTATGTTCCTCCCATCACAGACGAAAATCTCCCGGGTGCAATGGCAATCCAAAGCCCCATAGAAACAGATGAAGATAAAGACACGAAGGTGCCTACAAATGGAGACATTCTTGACTATATAGCGGAACGACTCGAATATTATAAAACAATGCAAAATAAGGGTGTCTCTAAATAAGGGTGTCTCTAACTCAGAGCAGAAATCTCAAAGATTTAGGTACTCTGATTACACAGCCCCCTCCCCCTTATTCTCTACCCGATCAAAGCGCAAATAAATTGCAAATGATAGTGGCAGATGCATCGGACACAGGAGGAGGGGAGACTGCCATGAGCGTAGGGAACTATAGAATGGTGGGGACAGTAGCGTTGAGTCCGTTAAGGGGCGTCCCTACTCCAAAGAAAAGACTAAATGTTAAAAAAACACAAGTTTCCTCCCCGTTAGACAGAATAGACAGCGCACACACCACGCGGAGGCCTAGTTTTAACACAGACCAGGAGGTGGTTTCCCCGAGAAGGGACAGTTGACCACCTGATAGGTAGCCCACCTCAGAACAATTGACTTCCCTTCTGACAGATCTTACCCGCCACTCAGGCGCTACACAGACAGAAATAACATACATAACTGACCTCCTAGACGAGAGGGAAATACAAGAAAGACGGTGCTATGAACAACAGATTCAAGATAGACGCAAGGAGGAAGTCAGGGGATATGAGGGCTCGGTAGAAGATATAGAGGAAATTAGGGAGAGGAGAGGCCAGCACACAGGTGTACGCAGGCGCGCTGAGGAGGGGGAGAAATGTGATCCTTTTCAGAACAGATCACGCCAGACATCTACGTCTTATTACCCATGCGTTGAGGGGGGGCGTCGGGCCATGAAAGTGAGGAAGAGACAGCGAACCACAGAAGTGGGGGAAGGTCAGCTGGCCATAAAAGGGATAGGGAAACAGCAGGCCATAAAACTGAGGGGTTTTACAATGAAGCAGGAGGCTTGTCATAAAGACAGCTATCGGGACACTTTCAGCAGGAACAAGCAGGACAGGAAGAGGAAGACAGCAGGAGGGCGAGGTGCAAAGTTAAGCAGATATCTCTGACAGGAACAATCAGTGAACGAGTGGAAGTAGGTCAGGTTCTTTCAATGCCCCGTAACAGATTAAGGTCTCACCACACCGCAGAAGACCCCACCAAGCATGCTTTTATTGCTCCAGTATTACAGGCGCCTTTAGTGGCCGTGCAAAGTGGGAAAACGGCTTATCATCCTTTCACACTAGGGGACATACATGCGCTGATCGATAAAATGCCGTTGCCTACTGAGGGAGGGAGACATTGGATGCGAAGGTTTGCGGACATGGCTGTAGGACAGACTATCTGTCTGGGAGATTTCAGGAGAATACTGGCACAACAGGTATTATGAGGTGGAAAGAGTTGAGTATAGATCAGGAACATCAACAATGAAAGATGACGTGCCTATTTCCTTTAACGATGTTCACAGCCAGCTGGGCAAAGCAATGAGAGAGCATTTCCCACAGACAGGGGGAGGTTACGGTTCACTGTCATTTACATTTACACCTGGAGAGGCTGCAGCAACCATGTTGCTCAGGGCACGCCAACAATACACAGTGGCAACTGACTGCAGTCCAGATAATAATGACCAACATATACAGATGTTTCGTAAGGCAGTGCTTGCAGCGGTACCGAAAGAAATTAAAAGTCTGATGGAGGACAATCCAGAGGTAGATCAGTTAAACACACAGACGTGGGAACGTCATTTAGCCCATCATATGGTAGATTTAACAAACAACATACAGAGAGTAAAACTGAGGAAGAGGACTTGAGGGTGCAGTTACTGCGAACGCAGCTGGAAATAGCCCGGAAAACAGTTCAGAATGACAAAAAGAATGCCAAACAGTTGATTGTTCACCCAGTAGCGCCGGCCGTGCAGCCACAGGGGCAACAAAACCCACAAGGGGGCCTTTCCAACCAGGGTCCGCCCTATAGTCAGCCCCAATTTGGCTATGATAATGGTTCTTGGCAACAGAGGGGTGGGTTCAGAGGCGGGTTCAGAGGTCGAGGTGGCTTTGGAATGACTCCTGGATTGGACTTATATCAGAAGGTGTGTTTCATTTGCGGACAGCCAGATCACTGGTTCAAGCAGTGCCCACATAAAGCCCCACCAGGAAGGGGGCGGGCTAAAGGGGGACAGAGAGGGTATGGAAGGGGGAACGGATCAGAGAAACCATATGTCCAGACACCCCAGGAGGCTGTCCCATTGCCGCAACAACCGAACCAGGGTCACATTGCCCCTAATGCTATGGCCGCCCCCTATGGCCAGTTTGTCCTGTATGAGGGGGAGCACTACGAAGAATGAAGACGCCCAGGGAACTCTGGATGTACGGGCCTGGCGGATCCATACATTACTATGACTGTTAAAGACTCAAAGCTACCATTCCTGGTTGATTCAGGAGCAAGATACTCCACCATCAATTCTCCCGTCTTCAAGGCGTCCCTTTCATCTACAACAGTCTCAGTCATAGGGTTTTCGGGAAAAATAGAAAAAATACCGCTTTCCACGCTGTTATCCACCAAGATAGCAGGACAGACATTCTTACACCAGTATATTCTTGCACCTAAAAGCCCGGCTAACCTCATGGGAAGGGATATTCTGATCAAAGCGAATGCCTCCATCCTCTGTTCCCCGGATGGACTGATAATATCATTCCCAAATGGCACGAGCATCAACTGTTCGTTATCTACCATAAAATCAGGTTCTCAGATGATGTTGGCCCAGTCCACTGAGGCAGAAGCAACCCAACATGCCACTATATTCTGGGGACTGTTGGACCGACCTCGGGACAACACACCTGGACTATACTCCATTTTTCAACAATGGAAGCCATGGATTAACCTCCTCAGGCCTTATGGCCCCCCTCCAGACCCCCCCCACCTGACGCTAAACTATGATAGAAGAGACGACCAAAGTTATGAATATGAGTATGATAATGAGGTGTCTATGGCCGTTTGGGACGTTACCACGACAAATCTCTTTGTGGGACAGGCGGGGGTGGCTGCGTCGGTTGAGCTCTCTGATGAACAGCTGTATTGGTACCGTTTGTCTGCTGAGTCCACACCACACATTTCATTAGCTATCAGGAAGGGTTATGAAGCTAAAGAACTTGGTCCCATGGTAAAGACGCTGCTAGAAGTCGAAGATTGGGAACCTACGCAGATCGCGGCACTGACATACTCTCCCACACACAGAGCTTATCGTCTTAAAATCTGCACACAAGAATGCATCCACATGGAGAGACACGAAGTAGATAGACATCATGGTAGGGAAAAACTGACCATGCATATACAGTTGACATGTTGCGTGATCTCCCGTCTGACCTGTGGGCGTCGCACTCTCATGATGTAGGTTTCTGCTTAAAAGCCACACCAGTAACATTTGAGGTGAGCAGCTCTGTGCCTGTGAACCGGTCACAATACCCGATCAAACCACAGGCAAAAGGGGGTGTTGACAAGGCAGTTGAGGGACTGAAGAGAGCAGGGGTGTTAGAACCCTCACAAAGCGTTTGGAATACTCCCATACTTCCTGTATCAAAATCTAGCGGGGAGTACAGAATGGCTCATGATTTGAGAACCGTTAATGCTATTACGACTACAGCTCTGATACCAGTTCCTAACCCCTACACGGCTATCTGTAATATCTCACCTGAACATACATGGTTCACCTGTAATGACCTAGCCAACGCTTTCTTCTGCATACCCCTGGCAGAGAGTATGAGACCTATTTTTTCTTTTACAATAGGAGGGGAGAAACTACAATACACAAGACTGCCACAAGGCTTCAGTTTGTCCCCGGGAATATTTAACAAAGTACTCAGGGAACAGCTAGAGGGCGTTACATTGCCAGTGGGGGTAGTATTAATACAGTATGTCGATGACCTTCTCATCGCAGCACCTTCTGCAGCCTCTTGTTTGGAGGCCACCAGAAACCTACTGGTGCGCCTCCACACATCAGGGTTCAAGGTCTCCAAGAAAAA
This sequence comes from Pseudochaenichthys georgianus, assembly GCF_902827115.2. Lineage (NCBI taxonomy): Eukaryota > Metazoa > Chordata > Actinopteri > Perciformes > Channichthyidae > Pseudochaenichthys > Pseudochaenichthys georgianus. The sequence goes on from NC_047510.2 coordinate 952,839, forward strand.
GCTACAATGCACCCGTAAAGAGGTGACATTTTTGGGCAGAGTGATTTCCCCAGCAGGCACGGGCATGTCGGCAGCGCATCAGGAACACATTTTGAACCACCCGAAACCCAAAACAGTAAAAGACATGTTGTCTTTTTTGGGTCTCACAGGCTACAGCAGACACTACATCCCAGAGTATAACCTGAAAACAGCTGAACTCAGAAAACTCATCAATGAGAAAGGCATGCGCAATCTCACTGCCACACTAAACTGGACACAAGCGGCAGAAGCTGCGTTCATTTCTCTCAAACAATCCATGTCCCAAGTCACGGCTCTCGCCTCTGCATCTTATGCATTACCATTCTTTCTTGATGTTTCTGAAAATGAAAACACAGTAAATGGGATTCTTTTTCAGAAAAAGGGGAGTTGTAGGACAATATTGATGTATGTCAGTGTTACACTGGACAGAGTGGAAAACAGAGAACCTCCCTGCATGAGACATGCGGCAGGTACAGCACGTATCTTAAACAAGATTTCACACATTGTGATGAGCCATCCTTTGACAGTACTGACAACACACAGCATTGTCTCTTTTGTGAACTCAAGTGCATTCACAATGACTTCAACGAGACAAACAAGGCTGGAGAAAACTCTGACAAAGGCACACATCACATACACACATGAAGGAGTTAACAGCGCAGACACCATTGGCAGCGGAGAACCCCATAGGTGTGAGGAAAGAATCATCCAGGATGTGAAGATAAGAATAGATCTCAGAGACGAGCCTATGCCACATGCAGAAAACCTGTTCACAGACGGCTGTTGTTTCAGACACCCCACCGACGGGCTCCAAGCGGCCTACGCAGTGGTAAGCCAAACAGAGGAGGGACAGTTTGAGGAAAGAGCAGCAGGAAAAGTAACAGGGAAAGTCTCAGCACAGTTGGTAGAAGTAATGGGAGTCATTGCAGCATTAGAGCTATCAAAAGGAAAAGATGTAAACATCTATACTGACTCAGCATATGTTCATGGTGTCATACATGTGGAAATGCGCCAGTGGATGAGAGCAGGATTTGTAACGTCCACAAATACCCCCATCAAACATGAGAAAGAGATCAAAAGGCTTGCAGAAGCAGTAATGTTGCCTAACAAGTTAGCTTTACTTAAGTGTAAAGGTCACAACACAGAAAATAACTACTTGGCTTGGGGTAACAATGCAGCAGACAAAGCAGCTAAAGAGAAGGCAGGATATACACCATGGTATCAAATGCTTGTCTTAAAATCTGCTGACTTGCTGCCCGCAATAACAGACGATACGCTTAAGGAAGCTCCTCAAGACAAAAAACTATGGTCAAACAGGGGAGCTACCAACAAAGATGGGATATGGTACTCCCCAGATGGGAGACCGGTAATACCCCCAGAGTGGATAAGATCCATGCTTAAAGAAGCACACGGCCCAACACATTGTGGTAAAACTCAGATGAGCAGACACCTGACTCACTGGTGGCACCCCTACCTACCTGACATGATAGCAAATCACCTAGAAGAGTGTGTAATTTGCTTAACCCATAACATCAGAGCCACAGTGAAACCACACCAGGGAAAGTTTCCTTTACTTAAGATGGCAGGAGAAGAAATCATCATTGACTACACTGACATGATTGACAAAGTAAGAGGATTCAGATATTTGTTAGTTGTGGTAGATGCATACACAGGTTGGCCAGAAGCTATCCCTTGCAGAAGAGAAGATGCAGACTCAGTGATCAAATTCCTAGTCACGCATTACATTCCATTACATGGATTTCCTAGGAAAGTGAGTTCAGACAATGGCAGCCATTTCAAGAACCATGACCTACGCACAGTAGAAGAGTCCCTAGGACTAAGACACAGTTTTGGAGCAGTTTATCATCCACAGTCTCAGGGAAAAGTGGAAAGGATGAACCAGAACTTAAAACAAAAACTCAGCAAAGCATGTGAGGAGACAGGCATGAAATGGTTAGACGCATTGCCTCTAGCTCTTATGTCAATCAGGAGCTCCATTAACAAAGGGACAGGTTTCTCTCCATTTGAGCTCACTCATGGTCACCAGTTCCCAGGCCCAGGGGCCCTAAGTGTAGGAAAGGAAATAGAGGTTCTGAGTTCGAAACCATACTTCCAGCAACTTAAGGGATTGGTGGCAGATATTTCCACCCAGGTTGCAGAGGCAAAAGGGGGACCCGAGAAACACGAAGCGAACACTGCGGAGTTCGTCTGGCTAAAAGCAATCAGACCCAAGTGGCTGAGACCCAGGTTCTCTGGACCCCATCGGGTGATGCAGAGGACATCTCACGCTGTCCGCTTGGAAGGGAAAGGAGACATCTGGTACCACTGGAATCAGTGCGCAAACATTCAGTACGATGAGAGAGAGACAAAGAGAGAGACAAAGAGAGAGACAAAGAGAGAGACACAGAGAGAGAAGAAGGAGGAATGCCCCTCTCTCTGCTCACGAACCACAGAATGTTTCTTTTAACTGCCCAACTGCAATATGTGACTTACCAAACTGTGTTATTAAGTACCCTGTGTTTTTTAACAAGGGGGGCGACTCCACGGTGTGGAGAGCGTATCCAAGGACGCAGTATCAGGAGTTCCGGGTCTCGTCACGGATGGTAAGAATAACACTCAACACTATTGCAAATATGCCCCCAGAACTGTGGGCAGCCGTTACCCTTAGGTAAGTCCCCTACCCGTGACTGTTCTGTCTATGTTCCCCCAGTTGTAGTACATGAGTGGAAGAATGTGTCCATCTGTTTCCAGAATGAAAGAGGATCTCTTACCTCTCCAGATGTGGGCCACAGCGACTGTAATACTGTAATAACGGTGCAGTTAGCCAGAACGCCCCTCCCGGAGAGAGTTTACTTAGTTTGTGGGGACCGAGTTTATGGCTGTATGCCTTATGACATTTTCTATGGCACCTGTTACCTGTTATCTGATCCCTTTAATCCGTAAAGTAAAGACTGATGAGATTGCAGCTATACTTCCCTCTCTACATAGAAACAGCAGGTCAATTACAAAAGGACAGCGGATGGCTAGTCTATTTTTACCATGGTACGGTATTTATGTTTCTCAGCAGGAAATTGTGGCGTTGTCCAAAGTAGTGGAAAATCACTTAAATGCATCTAACACCGCCATGTTAGCCGAACATAAAGAATTACAGGAGGTTAGGACTGTGGCATTACAGAATCGTATGGCACTGGATCTTCTATTAGCCGCCCAGGGGGGCACATGCAAGGTGATTGGATCTGAGTGTTGTTCTTTCATCTCTGATGCTACACCTGAGGTAATGGACATGGCTCATGAGACCGCCAGGGGGATAAAAGAGTTGCATGAAACTCATGGGTTTACCCTTGGGGATTTAACTGGAACTTTTGGATCGTGGGGTGCGGGGTTGGTTAAATTTGCAGTAACCGTTTAAATGTTTATCCTTTGTGCTAATTGTGATAATCTGCTTGGTCACTGTAGTTAAACTAGCCATACGAAAGATGACCAAAACCGCCCTCCAGGCTCCACAGAGACTAGTAGGATATTCCACAGTCGATGACTCCGTGTTGATGTACGACGCCCAGCTTTCAGATCCGTGGGGCTCAATCACGGCGTCTGCGCCATGGGGACCCCCACAAAATAAATGACAAGTTGATTAAAATTGACACTCAGAATGTAGAAGATGTATATATATTTTCGGGTTTTTACACTACGCAATAAATGTCTGATTCTTCTTTTTCAGATTTTTGAACCGTGTATTGGACTAAAATAAATCTATTGATAAGTGCCTTACTTTGGACTAAAGCGTAATGAAGTATACGTGAAGTAATATTAAAGCTTGAAGACACTGCAATTTTGCAGATTACAGATTAATTCAATCACCACTGTGAAGGTTATACTTTAAACTGTGAATTTCAACTGGACCTTTACAATCCAGATTTTATACCTCAGGTGGATTTCTAATAATCCTACATTTTAAATGTGTTTTTACTATAATGGTCTTGAAGCAAATCTTTGAGATGCAAGCTATTTTTTAAAGTTTGTAATTTGATGATTAAGGAGGACTGAATGATAAATGATAAAAGATGTTATTTGGAAACATATATTTTACTGTTCTTCTATATTTTTTGGTATGTTTATTTTTGTGCTATTGATGAACGATTTGTCTAAACACTGATGAGAGATGATTTTCTATTACGATTGGCGGTACTCAATCATTCTGATTGAAGGGTTTTTTAACTTTGTTGTTACTAAGTGATGTAATTGATGTATGGAGTTATTTACATATTTTGGTATTTCTACACGGTCATATGAAGTTGATATGTGGAGCCATTCCTGAACGTTTAAATAGTCTGAATCCCAGGTTATAATGTGAATGTCTTGAAATAGTTGATCTCTTAAGTGGAGACCAAAAGGGGGATTTGTAAGGAAATATTTGTATGTATTCATGTTAGCAAACTATGAATAAGCTTAAAATGGGAAATGATTTGTGTAGAAAACTGTGAGCTGAATTTGGGGCCTGTTGAACATGTGGTATTTGAGAACAAAGAAAGATGGGGGAAGGTGAGGGTTTGACTTACAGTCAACTCAGATCTAGGAGATAATGAAGCTAAGCTACTGTGATTGGGGAGACTTCAGAAGTGAGGTGTTGGTGATATTTGGGTAGCCAATCACGGAGGTCTGGAAGGGAGGATCAGATAACTCCTCCCATTGTAAGCAATGTATTAGACAGGAACCACGCTGTGTTCAGTCTCTTTCCTCTGGCTGGCTCACGTGACTCTCAGGTAAATATGGGATCTCAAAGATAACTTTACTTGGGCGGGCCGCCCAGGTATATTAACGGCCGCCAAAGTATAATTCGCGAGCCATTTAGGTTTAATTTTTTTAATCCATCCGCGACGGCATCTGCGATCCCTCGCTCTACCCCTCGCTATCCCGTGGAAGGTCTGCATTATGCGCTCCGCACAGTAACCCTGCTGCGAGGCACGGGCGAACAGTTCATGGGCATGCTCACTAGCGCACCTCCCCCCCTTTCATAAAGTGAAGTACCCCTCAAAAGGTCTGGTTTATTTCATTTTAAGGATGCGCACCATCTCCAGGTGCTCCTTTGCGAACCAGGGAAAAAAAGTTATGTGCACCCCTGACTACGACTAACTAACATTGTAGCCTCTATGGTTCTAGCCTAGCAGAGTGGACAAGTTGCTGTTAGCTGACAGTCAGGCACATGCCTGTCCATCAAAGTGACCACGCCCTAATTTATGCAAAAACGTTAAGACCTAATATAAATAAAAGGGTCGTGTTAGAAAACAATTTACTCACAGATCCATAATCATGAAGGTGGAATCTAACTAAAATAATAATAATAATAATAATAATAATAATATTTATTGCATCCATGGCTAGAAACATGTTTTTTTCTGCTGTAAAGTTGGGCATTTTAACATGGGGGTCTATGGAAATTGCTCCTTTCTGCAGCCAGTCCCTAGCGGCCCATGTATGAACTGCAGTGTGTGGCACTTCTGTATTGGCGTCCCGGCTCTTCCCCAGAGTTTGCCGCTTGACGGTAGCATTATTATGTCAGGTGTGCGTGACCTGTGCCGCTGCGCATTTGTCATCTGCAAGCACACAGCAGTCAGTGATGGACATCAGAAAATGGTTGAAACAACCAGCCCTAATCGCCAGCAGTAACACTGCATCCACTGCAGGTAATAACAGTTCAGATCATGGGGACATTACGTTACTGTCGTGGACACTAACGTGCTCCCGCCCGACTCGCCGGCTTTGCCCGCCTCGCCCACGGAGGCGGAGCAGCCGCAGCCGTCTTCATTGCCCCAAACACCGCCACCCCTCAGCGGCCCGCAAGTGCCAGAGGACCTCAGCAAAACAGAGCCTACCCAGGTATATTTAAAAAAGTACCCAACTCGCCTGTTCAGTGGGGTAAGGCGCTCATTGTGCAGCTCACGGTTTTAAAACAGAGATTGGCTGGAATATTCATGTAAAAAAGATGCCATCTTCTGCTATGCATGTAGACATTTCGGTTCAAGTAAGTCAGATGCCTTCACCATAACTGGCTACAACAACTGGCGCCATGCTCTTATAGGCTACGTGATAAGGGACTGGGAAGGCATGAATCAAGCAAAGAGCACATCGATCCATAGATCTCTTCATTTTGCTCTCTAAGTGCAACAGATTGATGCTTTTAACTTCAATATTTAAAAACAAATCTGTCTGTGTTTTAGTTTGTCTGTCTCTGTTTCCTGGTTTTATGTTGAAAAGTGTTCCCTTTCCCCATGTCTGTTGCTGCTGATTGTGTGCACCTGCTGCCCTGTGTTGTCTCCTCCCCCCTCACCTGTGTCCTGTTGGTTTGATTAGTGTTGGTGTATTTAGGCTCTGTTGCCCTGTCTGTTTGGAGGCTGGTATGTGGTGGCTGGTGACTGTGCGGACAGGAGCAGCAGATTGAGGCGGTGTCATATCATATGTGTATGAGTTAATAAATGCCCACACCGGGTTGTATTTTTGGAAGCTCTGCCTCCTTGCTTGGTCGGGCCGCTCAATTGTCAGCTTCACAATCCTCGTGCCAAAATATTACAAGAGTAATGAGGGTGAGAGTGCTGGAGGAGAGGTTGAGTCATATTTCCCTCCTATGAATGAAGACTTCGATTGGCTGCGGGATCCGTTTAATCCTCTCTCATTAATATCAGCCACTAGTTCAAACAGCAGAGCTCAGGATGAACTCGCAGAGGTATGGACCGCTCCCTGAAACTGAAGCACGGTGAACTACTTCTGGATATCTTTTGGCTGCTTGTGGGACACAAGTATCCATCCCTCTCAGAGAGTGCTATCAATGTGCTTTTACCGTTTCCAACCTCCTACTTGTGCGAGCTGGCGGTTTACTCACTCGCATATGTCAAAAACAAACCTCGCCCCCGGCTGTCAGTGGAGCAGGCCCTCCGCGTTGCGAAATCCACTATCCCCCCACGCATAAAGAGACTCTGCTCCCAAAAGCAGGCACAGGTGTCGCACTAACATGTGCCTATCATCGTTTTATATGCATTTTTCTGTTTAAACTGATTAGTCTGTTATAATTATTATTAAGTTATTATTAATTTTAAGTTATCATAGGCTATACCTCTTTTGAAATCCAAATGTAAAATAATAACTCGGAAGGAGAGTCGTTTTTAGTCTGGTTCTTGTCATGATCACCAAGCCCAGTAGAATAACATCAACTTGTGCAACATTGATCGACAATATCTTTACAAATGTCATGGAAAACAGTGCTAAGAGTGGGCTAATAATAAATGACATAAGCGACCATTTACCTTTATTTGTAGCATCCATCCGTCCATCCATCTTCTCCCGCTTATCCGTGGTCGGGTCGCGGGGGTAGAAGTTCCAGCAGAGAGCCCCAAACTTCCTTTTCCCAGGCGACATCAACCAGCTCTGACTGGGGGCTCCCAAGGCGCTCCCAGGCCAGCGAAGAGATATAATCCCTCCACCTGGTCCTAGGTCTACCCCTTGGTCTCTTCCCAGCTGGACGTGCCTGGAACACCTCCCTAGGGAGGCGCCCAGGTGGCATCCTAACTAGGTGCCCGAACCACCTCAACTGGCTCATTTCGACGCGAAGGAAGAGCGGCTCAACTCCGAATCCCTCCCGGATGACCGAACTTCTCACCTTATCCCTAAGGGAGACACCAGCCACCCTGCGGAGAAAACCCATCTCGGCCGCTTGTATCCGCGATCTCGTTCTTTCGGTCATGACCCATCCTTCATGACCATAGGTGAGGGTAGGAACAAAAATGGCCCGGTAGACAGAGAGCTTTGCCTTCTGGCTCAGCTCCCTTTTCGTCACAACGGTGCAGTAAAGCGACTGCAGTACCGCTCCCGCTGCTCTGATTCTCCGGCCCATCTCACGCTCCATTGTTCCCTCACTCGAGAACAAGACCCCGAGATACTTGAACTCCTTCACTTGGGGTAAGGACTCATTCCCTACTTGGAGTGGACAGTCCATCGGTTTCCTGCTGAGAACCATGGCCTCAGATTTGGAGGTGCTGATCCTCATCCCAGCCGCTTCACACTTGGTTGCGAACCGATCCAGTGAGTGCTGAAGGTCGCAGACCGATGAAGCTATTAGAACCACATCATCTGCAAAAAGCAGTGGTGCAATCCTTAGTCCACCGAACTGCAGACCCCCTCCCCCACGACTACGCCTCGGAATCCGATCCATGTATATTACAAACAGGATTGGTGACAAAGCGCAGCCCTGGCGGAGGCCAACCCAAACCGGAAATGGGTCCGACTTACTGCCGAGGACCCGGACACAGCTCTCGCTTTGGGAGTACAGAGATTGGATGGCCCTGAGTAGAGACCCCCTCACCCTATACTCCCGCAGCACCTCCCACAGTAACTCCCTGGGAACTCGGTCATACGCCTTCTCCAAGTCTACAAAACACATGTAGACCGGATAAGCGTACTCCCAGGCCCCCTCCAGGATCCTTGCGAGAGTGAAAAGCTGATCCGTCGTTCCACGACCAGGACGGAATCCGCATTGTTCCTCCTCAATCTGAGGTTCGACAATCGGCCTGACTCTCCTTTCGAGTACCTTAGAGTAAACTTTCCCAGGGAGGCTGAGTAGTGTGATGCCTCTGTAATTGGCACACACCCTCTGATCCCCCTTTTTAAAAAGGGGAACCACCACCCCGGTCTGCCACTCCTTCGGTACTGTTTCCGACTTCCACGCAATGTTGACGAGACGTGTCAACCATGACAGTCCCTCAACACCCAGAGCTTTCAGCATTTCTGGGCGGATCTCATCCACCCCCGGGGCTTTGCCACTGTGGAGTTGTTTAACGACCTCAGTGACCTCCCCCCGGGAGATTGGTGTTGATCTCCCATCATACTCCAGCTCTGCCTCTAACATAGAGGGAGGAGTTGTCGGGTTCAGGAGTTCCTTAAAGTGTTCCTTCCAACGCCCTAACACTCCATCAGTTGAGGTCAACAACGTCCCATCCTTACTGTACACAGCTTGGATGGTTCCCTGCTTCCCCCTCCTGAGGTGTCGGACAGTTTTCCAGAACAACTTTTGTGCCGCCCGAAAGTCCTTCTCCATGTCTTCTCCAAACTTCTCCCACACCCGCTGCTTTGCCTCGGCCACGGATGAGGCTGCTGCCCTTCGGGCCTGTCGGTACCTTGCAACTGCCTCGGCAGTCCCCCGGGATAACAAATCCCTGAAGGCCTCCTTCTTCAGTCGGACGGCTTCCCTGACGTCCACCAGGAGGTTCAAGGGTTACCGCCCCTTGAAGCACCTAGGTCCTTGAGACCACAGCTCCCCGCCGCGGCTTCTGCAATAGAGGCTTTGAACACCGACCACTCTGGTTCAATGTCCCCAACCTCCACAGGAATGCCTGAAAAGCTCCGCCGGAGGTGTGAGTTGAAGGCCTCCTGAACTTTGGCCTCCTCCAGACGTTCCCAGTTCACCCGAACTACACGTTTGGGCTTACCAGGTCTATCCAGAGGCTTCCCCCGCCACTCGACCCAACTCACCACCAGATGGTGATCAGTTGACAACTCCACCCCTCTCTTTACCCGAGTGTCCAAAACATACGGCCTCAGGTCCGATGATACGATAACGAAATCGATCATGGACCTTCTGCCTAGGGTGCTCTGGTACCACGTACACTTATGAGCATCCTTATGTTCGAACATGGTGGTTGTTATGGCCAATCCATGACTAGCACAGAAGTCCAGTAACAAACCACCACTCCGGTTCAGATCAGGGGGGCCGTTCCTCCCAATCACGCCCCTCCAAGTGTCTCCATCATTGCCCACATGTGCGTTGAAGTCTCCCAGCAAGACTAAAGAGTCCCCTTCAGGAGCCCCATACAGGACTCTTTCCAGGGTCTCCAAGAAGGCCGTATACTCTGAACTGCTGTTGGGTGCATAAGCACACACAACAGTCAGAGTTTTCCCCCCCATAACCTGCAGGCGTAGGGAGGCGACAAACTCGTCCACTGGGGTAAACTCCAACAACGAAGCACCTAACCGGGGACTTGTGAGTATCCCCACACCCGCCCGGCGCCTCACAACTTGAGCAACTCCGGAGAAGAATAGAGTCCAACCCCTATCCAGAAGTAAGGTTCCAGAGCCGACGCTGTGCGTAGAGGTGAGCCCAACCAGATCCAACTGGTAACGCTCCACCTCCCGCACAAGCTCCGGCTCCTTCCCCCCCAGAGAGGTGACGTTCCACGTCCCCAAAGCCAGCTTCTGTCGCCCGGGTCTGGTCCGTCGAGACCCTCCGCTTTCACTGCCACCCTTCTGGCAGCGCACCCGACCCCATCGCTGTTTCCCGTAGGTGGTGGGCCCGCGGGACGGAGAAGTGGAGATGTTGCCCACGTTGCCTTTTCGGGCTGGGCCCGGCCGGGCTCCGTGGCAAGCCCGGCCACCAGACGCTCGCCGACGAGTCCTCCTTCTGGGCCTGGCTCCAGAAAGGGACCCCGGGCTTCCTCCGGGCCGGGTATCCTCACTTCTTGTTCTTGTTTCTTTCATGAGGTCTTTTGAACCAATCTTAGTCTGACCCCTTGCCTGAGACCAATTTGCCATGGGAGACCCTACCAGGAACACAAGGTTCCAGACAACACAGCCCCCAGGTTCATCAGGGCACACAAACCTCTCTACCACGGTAAGGTGCTGGTTCTTCAGATATAGCATATGATTGGCAATTAAAGAAACAGAAGGAAGAGACTTGCAGTAGATATGTCAGGGTAAGGACTGAGTGACCTCTTAAAGGAAGAGAGGGAAGAGACTCACAGTAGATATGTCCTGGGAAGGACTGCTGAAGCAAAAGACACATTTAGGAGTGACCTCTTAAAGGAAGAGTTGAGAGGGGTTTATGTAAATGCTGCATATGAGTCCTTCCTAAAAATCTACATACTGTACTCCGTACATATAAAGGTACTTATCATCAAAAGCCTTGGATAACCAAGGGTTTACAAAATGCTTGCAAGAAGAAAAATAGCCTTTATAAAGACTTCATAAAATGTAGGACAAAAGCAGTTGAAAAGCAATACAAGGCATACAAAAATATGTTGACAGTTATAATGAGACAAGCAAAAAGAGAATATTATAATAATATGTTAAAAGAAAATAAAAATTATATCAAGGGCACATGGAAAATCTTAAATAATGTTATTGGAAATAAATCTGTATCCACTGGCCTGCCCAGTCACTTCATTGATGACAAAAATAAGGTTGTAAAAAACATGAATGAAGTGGTACATGAATTCAACTCTTTTTTTGTAAATGTCGGACCTAATCTTGCAAAGACTATTCCAAAACAACACGATGGGCAAAAAGAGGATGGCGGAATTGGGGGAAGTAAAATGTTGCAGTCAATGTTTCTGGGAGAGATAAACGAAATTGAAATTAGATCCATTGTAGACAAATGCAAAAATAAGACTTCGACAGATAGTGATGGGATCGACATGACAATAGTGAAAACGACTATTGACTGCATAATTAAACCGCTAAGCTACATCTTTAATCTTTCATTTCAGACAGGTATTTTCCCAGATAGCATGAAAATAGCTAAAGTTATCCCACTTTTTAAAACAGGGGACAAAAGCCAATTTACCAACTACAGACCAGTGTCCTTGCTTTCACAATTTTCAAAGGTCCTTGAGAAATTGTTTGTCCAAAAATGTGATAATTTTTTGAAAAAAAGAGTTATTGAGTGAGAGTCAGTATGGATTTAGGAAAAATCGATCTACAGCTTTAGCTTTAATGAAAATAACAGAAGAAATTACAACAGCTATAGAAAGAAAGAAATACACAATAGGTGTATTTATTGACTTAAAAAAGGCATTTGACACCACAGACCATTACCTATTAATTTCGAAATGACATAGATATGGAGTGAGAGGAGTAGTTCTAGATTGGTTAAAAAGTTATTTAGACAAAAGACAACAATATGTAGAATTTGCTGGTAGTACATCGGAGTGTATGAACATAGAATGTGGCGTCCCGCAGGGCTCGGTTTTAGGGCCTTTTTATTTTGTACATCAATGACAAATGTGAAAAGTCAACATTATTGCAATTTGTGACACAAATTAATTTTGTTCAGGAGATGATTTAAACATTTTAGCAAAGTGTATTGAACATGAAATGGTCAAACTTAAAAGATGGTTTGATGAAAATAAGTTAACCCTACATTTGAATGAAATTAAGTTTATGGTTTTTGCTAATGCTATGTTCACACCGGACGCGATGCGAATATGTTTACTCGCATCATTCAAACAAGACGCGCTGGCTCGGGAGCTACAACTACAACAAAATGAACATATTTTACCGTGATTAAATTATAATACACGTTTCTAAATTATGCCGACGTAACAGCATACTGATACCGGTTAGTAAAAATCATGAATTAATGCTTTGACAAGTCTGCAGACAAGACGGCAGGCGAAAAACCTTTTAAAATGCTTGTTTTCTGAATGGAGATTGGGTCGACCAGGCTAAGCTAACGTTGTATATGCTCACTCCACAACAGAGTCCTACACGGGTCTGATTTTCAAGACCCGCTCCTGCCCCGCACCCGCGACGTGCAATACCGAACCCGCCCCGCTACCCGCACATATTGCCAATTAGTTCTGCAACCGACCTGACCCGTCGGCACAAGATCCGCAACCCGACCCGCAACCCGACCCGCAACCCGACCCGAACCCGCATAGCCTATATATGAGCAGTGAAAACGTGCAATTATTAACACATTTGTCTCAAAAAGCGTGGGATGTTGGTTATTTTCTCCATCTAGGATGACACCAAAAGCCTCCCAGACGTTGGATTTCGCTCTTGAGGAAGTGTTATTGAAAATGCTGTATTCTCCACTAGAGCTTCACCTCAGCCATTTCAAATGTGGCGCGCACAGCAGCAGATTGATGCGCTGCAGAGGTTATGATTATGCGCGGTCCCGCGGGGGAGAAGTCTGAGGATTTAAACACTAAACTAAATTATTATTATTTTAATATATTTATTATGCAATACCCGCGACCCGACCCGCATCATCTTTGCATTCCAATATGTTGTATGGTTGTATATGGTTATGTATAGGTTACATAATGTAATTGGGCACATAATCCAGTATACAGTTGTAAAGATTTCAAAGGGACCCATACAGCTTTTGCAAAGCAGCTCAGTTCCACAAAATGATGTAGATTAATATGATTTTCTCTATTCCAATTTAAAGACGAGTTTTATAGAATTCTATAGAATTTAGTATAGGTTGCATCAGAGAGAAAATGTCATGCATGTTTTCTTTGAATGCTATAGATTTCTACAAATTCCTATAGATTTCTACAGAATTCCTACAGATATGTCATGAGTCGGTTCTGTCCTATAGAATTCTTTAGATTGTTATAGTTTTAATTATAGAAGTTTATAGAAAAGTACACATTTATAGTATTCTACAGAATGATCTAGAGATTTCTATAGTATTCTATAGAATTCTTTAGCATGGCTTACAAATACGACTATGTTCTATAACATGCTATAGATTTCTACAAGATTCTATAGGATTCTATAGGATGTTATAGATTTTTTTGCTAAGGGTGACTTCCGCATGCTCGCATATTTTAACAAAGCTTTTCATTTTAGCCACACTGAATTTAACTAGAAGTCATGGCTGTGTCAATTACCAGTCTGATATCGTTTTACAAAGATGACAAGAAGATTGGAGATAGAGGAGAGAACCACTACAAGTCAGGACACGTAAAACAGTGCAGCCTCGATGAAGGTGTGCATACCGGTGTTGTCAGGGCTAGCATGAGGGACAAGGTTTATAGAGTGTCGGTGAGTAGTTATAGCAAGAGTACCGTTAACCTAGAGTTAATTTATTCATATTAATTCCCATCAACAAATCCATTTTATGTGTCACATGAAATCTTTATTAGGCAAGGCAAGTTTATTTATATAGCACTTTTCAACACAAGGCAATTCAAAGTGCTTTACAAAAAATGAAAGACATTAAGAAATGGCATTTAAAATCAGCCATTAAAAAGAAAAGCTAATAAAATAAACATTAAAAGAAAAAGTACATGGATAAAAGTTACAGTGCAGTTTAAGATATGAATAGTTCAATTAAAAGCAGCGGCAAAAAGAAAAGTCTTCAGTCTGGATTTAAAAGTAGTCAGAGTTGCAGCGGACCTGCAGGTTTCTGGGAGTTTGTTCCAGATGTTTGGAGCATAATAACTGAACGCTGCTTCTCCATGTTTAGTTCTGACTCTGAGGACAGAAAGCTGACCAGTCCCTGAAGACCTGAGAGATCTGGATGGTTCATAATTTAGCAGGAGGTCAGAAATGTATTTTGGGCCTAAACCATTCAGTGCTTTATAAACCAGCAGCAGTATTTTGAAATCTATTCTTTGCCACACAGGAAGCCAGTGTAAAGACTTCAGAGCAGGAGTGATGTGATCCACTTTCTTAGTGTTAGTGAGGACTCGAGCAGCAGCGTTCTGAATCAGCTGCAGCTTTCTAATAGATTTTTTAGTGAGACCTGTGAAGACACCATTGCAGTAGTCCAGTCTACTGAAGATAAAAGCATGGACACGTTTTTCCAAATCCTGCTGTGACATTAGTCTTTTAATCCTAGATATGTTCTTTAGGTGATAGTAGGCTGATTTAGTAACTGTTTTAATGTGACTGTTGAAACTCAGGTCAGAGTCCATGACTACACCTAGATTTCTGGCTTTATCTGTTGGTTTGAACATTGCAGACTGAAGCTCAGCGCTAACTTTTATACGTTCTGCCTTGGCTCCAAAAACCATTACCTCAGTTTTATCTTTGTTTAATTGGAGAACGTTCTGACACATCCAGTCATTGATTTGTTCAATGCACTTACTCAGTGTTTGAATTGGAGCATAGTCTCCTGGTGAAATGGTTACGTAAATGTGTGTGTCATCCGCATAGCTATGGTAACTTATTTTGTTGTTCTTCATTATCTGAGCCAGTGGTAGCATGTAGACGTTAAAGAGAAGAGGCCCCAAGATTACAAATATTACACACCAGAAAACACAGAAATATCCATGAAATAAACATACAGTAGGCTATAAACAATTAAAGGGATAATTGGGAAGGCATTACAAATGTAAATATATTTTAAATAATAAAACAATCCCACCACCACAGGTATCTACAGGAGAAGAGGGAATTCTCTCCACAAAATGTGAATGCCCATGTGGAGAATGGCTGCATTAGCCATCTTTGCCATCCACACTTTCAGCTGCACTGACACACCCCGTCAGTGGAAGAAGCCAAAGGCAGCTAAACGTACGTATTCAGTGGAGGAGCTATTTCCTCCAACCAATAAGTCATTCAACCCGCTGACAAGAGAGCCCACCTCCGAAGATCATGACTGGCTGAGGGACAGACTCGGGGGCAGGTTCTCAGGAATGTCTTGGCTTCTCTTCCCCGAGCCAGAAGAGGAACACTACAGCTTGGAAACACTTACTGTTCCTGAAATTCTCAAATCTGTTGGGCATCAGGGACCTGAGGCAATTGTGGCAAGCATGGCATAGTCTGAGCAGCAACAGAGGGCAATTCAGGCGGCTACCACTGGTCAGCGAACCAACCCAAACTGGCATTTGTTCAGGAAAGGAAGGTTGACTGGCAGCAACGTTGGAGCTGTCCTGAGGTCAAAGCGTGTGACTGCTTCCCTTAGTGCCAGGGTGCTAGGGCAACAACAGGCCCTTGATGGTGTTTTGTCTGTACAGTGCGCGGGACTATGAATGAATGTGAGGGCGTCAGGGCATTCACCACTGCAACCCAGATGCAGGTCCATGAGTCAGGTTAGTGGCTCTCCCAATCAGGAGTGTTGGGGGCATCTCCAGATGGTCTGGTAGGGTCTTCCGCTGTGCTGGAGGTAAAGTGTCCCTACGGAGCCAGGGAAATGACAATTAGTGAAGCATTGCAAATCAAGGGGTTCTGTGTCAGTAAGGAGGGAGACACATTCAGCCTGCGTGAGGAGCATCCTTACTGGCACCAAGTGCAAGGTCAGCTTCACCTCACTGCAAGAAAGAAGAAGAAATTAAGAAATTGTGAATCGTTTTTAATTTACATTTACTCACCTTTGCAATGTTGTGGTTGTTAGAGTGTGAGGCTTCCTGTCAGCTCGTCTGTTGGGAAGATATCAAATATTAGTTTCATGGAAGTCACACCGTCACATATAAGAGCATTAAGACATACAGTACATAGGCTAAAACAAAACATCTAAAGATATAACCTTGCACTTTGTCTCGTGAACATTTTCACTATTTTGACATTTTTATAGATGAAAATTGAACTAAAGAAATAAAGGGTAGATTAATCCATATTGAAAATAGTTGTCAGCTGCTACACTAATTATAATAGTTATATTTCTTAATTAATTAAGATAAGATATTACTGTATTGATCCCAATTTGGGAAATATTTGTGTTGCAGCAGCATGACAAGAAAAACAAAATATAAGTTATTATATATACAAAAGTATGTGAGGGATAGAATATTAAATTGAATATAAATGTAAAATGTACATGTGATGTTACGTCCAAGAGAAGCTATGGAGCAGAGAGTTCTCTGCCAGCCAGAGGTGATTTGTTATTAGTTCAATATGTCAAACTGATTTCCCTGAATACAATCTTTAGTTACATGGTGAAACGTTATGCTGCTTGTACTAATTAGACTTATCATATAAGCCACACAGGTTTTAATAGGATGTATTCATTATCTTTACTTATGTTGCGGTCTTTTCAGCAGCGCCATCTCTTAAACGGCGATACACTACCCATCATTTACATTTCACCGTGACATGGACAAAAATGTAACGTCAGCTTACCTCATGGCACGAATCCGCTCTCCTTTGGAAAACATTGGCCGGGAAACGATAGAACGAGCACGTTTCATGCAAAGACCTGTGGCTGCAACCCGGAGCAAAGCAACAAACCATTGCGTAGCTAACTAGTAGCGCTAGCTTTAGCTGACGTTAGCTAACGAAATGAACTGCCGAGTAAAATTGGAAAACACTGGTAATTAATTGTTCTATCATTTGTAAAACTACGGTGTTAAAAACGACAATTTCAAAAATATTTCAAAAATACAGATTCTAATGGTCAGATATAAATATACAGATACTAAAGATAGGCAGGTACTTGCTTTCAAGCAGAACACAGGGGAAAACAAACTTAGCGGGAGTGTTTACGTGTGTAGGTGTAATGACGGCCTCGACAATTTCTGTAGTCCTATTCAGCCACTCGGTAACAACCATCGTTTTGCAGACACGTAAACTCTTCAAAAATCACCAGTGGGGTCACTGCTGATGTATTTAATGTCGTAGAACAAAACGTGATATATCTCTTAAATTTGTGTCAACCACAGACCTTATTTCGAGCTATTTTTCAAAACCCTATGGAGAAAATGCATTGCTTTTTTGACGAAGTGCTAAAAATGGTAACTTACTTCCGGGTTTTACGACGCGTCACTGCGGTTCTCTATAGGTGTGCCTTGAGATTTTGACTTGTCCTTTGGTGTGCCTTGGGCACAACAAGTTTGGGAACCACTGATCTAGAGAATTCGAACGGCACTTATCATGGCCTCCACTGAGGGTCATTTCACTCCGTTAGGAAGGTTCCTAAGCTAAATGAACTATTCGACGAGGAGTCGAGGAGGGGAAATTGAAGAATTGAGAAGCCTCTTGTGAGTCTGTCATTGCTGAGTGAAGAACAGAACGCCTCTCCTCTCGCGGTCAGAGTGAGACCTCGCCTCTTCCTCTCCTCTCTGACGCTGGAGCATGCGCCGCGCCGCTGCCGGTCCTCCCTCACTCCGCGCGCTGCCTGCGGACTGCACACCGTGCTTCACCGGGAAACACAGTGAGACAGGGAGGGCACACCGGAGAGGCTCTACCGCACCTGACCGGCACGGAGTGTGGATTTACGTAGAGGAGAGGCGGACGCTGCTGCTATAGACAGCCGTTCACTGCTGTCCGAGAACAGGGTAAGCACCGCCGGCTGACCGGGGTTAATAGCATGGTGACAGAGAGCCGGGGACTGATGAGGAGACCGGGCAAAATGACCTCCAGCTGCCGGTCCGCACACACACACACGCACGCACACATACGCACACGCGCGCTGATCTACTGAACACTGAGCTGATGTGCTGTCAGCATTAACTCATCCTCATGTTTGGGTGCTCGAGATGCCATGGGCGCATTGAAGATGTTTCTAAAATATGAATAATGAGATGTTTCAGAGCTTCTCTGCTTCTGCTTCTGCGTATGTGTGTCCCTCCAGTGTGGCTAACCATGTCGCCTTGTGTCTCAGTGCAGTCTGCCCTGCATGACATCTCTGTCTTTCTCTCTCGTCTGCATATGCACGTGTGTGTGTGTGTGTGTGTGTGTGTGTGTGTGTGTGTGTGTGTGGTGTGTGTGTGTGTGTGTGTGTGTGTGTGTGTGTGTGTGTGTGTGTGTGTGTGTGTGTGTGTGTGTGTGTGTTGCTGGGCAGGGGAAGCCTCTCATTCTGAACAGATGTTGAGGGTTAAGCTGTGAAATGCATCTGAAAATAGAAATAACCCTTCAGGATCTATGTTATTGTCACCAGTGGTATTTGTACACACACACACACACACACACACACACACACACACACACACACACACACACACACACACACACACACACACACACACACACACACACACACACACACACACACCCACGCACACATATTTTGACACTGTCTCCATGTTTCTGCTTTTGACTTCACATTATTTGGCCGTGACAGGCGAGTGTAGCAGCCCGAGAGCTAGCCAAGTGTGTGTGTGTGAGAGAGAGAGTGTGTGCAGCATTGGTGCTTGTCACTGGGTTGGTGCGATCCTTTGCTCTTCTTGCTCAACACTATTTATTTCTGTGTTTTTCTCTATGTGTATTTAAAACATATGTATCTTGGCTCCCTGGTGTGTGTGTGTGTGTGTGTGTGTGTGTGTGTGTGTGTGTGTGTTGTGTGTGTGTGGGTGTGTGTGTGTGTGTGTGTGTGTGTGTGTGTGTGTGTGTGTGTGTGTGTGTGTGTGTGTGTGTGGCCAAGCATTACTATACTTGTGGGGACCTAAATCTGTTTACAGTCACGTGTGGGGACTCGCCTCCCTTATGGGGACAAATTGGAGGTCCCCATTAAGGGAATCATTTATTTTAAGGTGAAGACTTGGTTAGGTTTAGGGTTAGGGTTAGGGTAAGGGTTAGGTTAAGGGTAAGGGTTAGGGTTAGGCATGTGTTAGTTGTGGTTAAGGTTAGGATAAGTCTCCAGGAAATGCATATAAGTCAATGTAATGTCCCCTGAAGTGATGTATACATGGTGTGTGTGTGTGTGTGTGTGTGTGTGTGTGTGTGTGTGTGTGTGTGTGTGTGTGTGTGTGTGTGTGTGTGTGTGTGTGTGTGTGTGTGTGTGTGTGTGTGTGTGTGTGTGTCACCTTTCTAACCGTTTTATCAGGTGAAGCCTGTTTTTCTTCTGGGGGAACTCCAGCCTTCAGCCCTCTGTTTGAAAATGCTGACTTGATAACGATTCAGTGCTGCTGGGGATTACATTGGCCACAGAACAGATCCATCTCCTGATGTGCTGAATGCAGAACACAACAGACAGTCTATTACATACTAATTGTTTTTTATTTTCTGGGATGAACCTGACCTCATAAATTAGCCAACTATTTAAAATGTCATATGTGATCATCTGTGCTGTTATGAACGTGTGAATCAAATGTCCTGATGTGGGAATTCGAGCTGCAAACATTAAATTAATTATTGATTAGTTGTCAACTATTCAATTAAATGCCTACTATATCATTTGGATTAATGAGTTTGTTTATTACAGTGAATATGATGTGGATAATTGAGGACGTCATCTGGGGCTCTGGGATACACTGATCAACATGTTCACTGATTTCTGAAACCATAAAATAGACTAAATATACAACAATGAAAATGAAATGTGTTAGTTGCAAATCTAGTAGTAATTAACATCAGCGTTATCGTTATTTTATGAGCTCCTTTATTAGAATGTAGGTGTTTAT
This sequence comes from Pseudochaenichthys georgianus, assembly GCF_902827115.2. Lineage (NCBI taxonomy): Eukaryota > Metazoa > Chordata > Actinopteri > Perciformes > Channichthyidae > Pseudochaenichthys > Pseudochaenichthys georgianus. The sequence goes on from NC_047510.2 coordinate 972,911, forward strand.
ATTCAGACAGAATGAAGAGTGCAACATGTCCGGATTCAAAATAAATAAAAACAATTGTTTTGCCACGAGAGGGCATGAAACCTTAGACTGTCAGGAGCTGAAGTAGGGTTATGGCTAGAAAGGATCCGTCTAGTGTAAAACTCTCGCGAGAGTTTGCAAGTCACGTGGCTGAATGTTTACGTTTGGCAGGCAGCCTTTCAGTTACGATCGTTAACATCAGTGGGCCGCCACAGCAAATGATGGTGAGAAGCTAAACTATCTATTAATGATGTCAATGACAGGGAGTGTGATTAGTTAGCGGTCTTGCTGTTCAAAGAAGAATGACAACACTGTAGATCACCAACACTACATACATGCAGTGGCGACTGGTCATTAGGGGCAGGTGGGGCACAGCCCCACCTAGTGTCAGCAGAAAGTATTAAAATAATGATTACAACAAAATGCAAAAAAAAAATAAAAAAAATATAAAATATATTTTAAGATCATGTTTAATCATCTGATTCGTCTGTACATTGCTGTTTTAGTATGTGTTCTTCTAATTAGTGTCCACAGTGTGTGCCTATTGAGCTGTTTAGAGCCATGTGGGACAAAACCTGATCCTGCCCCTCCCTCTGACTGTCTAAGTGAACGGTGACTGCAAAAACTACACTGCGCATGCTCAGAGTATTTTCCTATTTAATGTGTGTGGCAAAAAATAATGACCATAGGGGCAAAGTGCTGCCATCCCCACCATACGTCATCTCACATAATTCAGAGCTGATTGGCTGTAAGTACGTGTGCCGCGAAAAGTGTGGTGTGTGAAGAGGAGGAGAGAGAGCTGCAGTGAGGCATCCTAAAACCAGGAAGTAAGCTGCGCATGGCTTCCCTCCACAAAAAAGCAACGAGATCTCTCCATAGGATTTTAGAAAATAGCTCAAAATAAGATCAGTGGGAAACGTAGCTGTTAGATAAATGTACGTTTTGTTCAGCCGGATAATATCCACATGTCTACCCTACTTTTATCATTTTCGAATCAAAAATCTATTGATTAGATTAGATGTATGATAGACTTTTGAAAGATTTTTGTCCAGAAGGATAGGCAAATGGACTTAATCTTCAAGTCAAGGTAAGACTGCAATTTTATTGAAAATGGGATCTTACTAAAGAGAGAACAATTCAATATTTAAATGATAAAATGACATTTTTTTGGGTATCCTTCTGTTGAACTGTCTGTTTAAAAGTAATTGAAGCATCAGACAAAAAAAGCTTTTGAAAATAATATTATATTTTGATTTAATATATTTGTAAACCTGAAGAGTCCGTGCCAGTGCCTCACCAGCCAAGAACCTCTCTGCAGAAGCTTATATATAGACATCTGAGTTTTTTGTGCCCCACCACTTTTGTACATATAGAAACGCCACTGCATACATGCCAACCTTTCCAAATCCAAAAGAGGTAGGTTTGCGCGCGGCAAATGTGCACGCCCATTGAGGTAATCAGAAGAAATGGAACCCCAGTAATTACAGGTATAAACCATGTATTTAACATATATTGCATCATTTTATGCATTTTTCAGAAAAAGTGGTAGTTTGGTAAACAGTGACATCAACAACATGTCTGGTCTGTAAAATGCCCGAAAAGTAAAAGAATGGGAGATAAATATCCCAAAGTCTCCACATTTTATTATATTTGTATTGTGTTTCTGGTCCTCTTTCAGTTGAGACAGTGTAGATCAGTGTTTCTCAAACTTTTTCATACCACGGACCACTTAACCAATACAAAAACACTTGCGGACCACCTGACTCCACAAATATCCCAAATCACATAATTATTCTAGAACAGATTACAAATCACCTGAAAATTGTACAAACAAGTGGCAACATGTGTGATGAAGGTGTTGCGCTGGGCTATATCATGCAATCGAAAGTGAAACATAAGCTCGCTCCATTGCGGAGATATTCCCACGAGAGTGCGGAAAACTTAAATGTATTTATTTATTTCAAATGTTACATTTTACGAGAAAATCCTGCAGGACTCAAATGCCTCGTCTCTGTTCCCTTAAACTCATTTGGGAGTGATTACCCATCAGCCCCGGGGGTGCAGAGGAAAGTCAGCATTACCCCCGGTCTGCACGTTGTTTCTCTTTCAGAAACACAGAGTAATGAGTTTGTATGATGCGATCACACACACGCTGCAAACGGTGTCCGCCAAAAGTCGAGTCCAGTGTCTATGTAGTGTCATTTTTATTTGTTATAGTTTGGGAAGATTGAAAATCGGTAGGGAAAGCTAGCTGGTGGTAGGCGTAGTAGGCGGTAGAAACATGTCAGAAGCGGTAGACTACCGCCCAAATCGGTAGGGTTGGCAGGTATGACACTATACAGATGTAGCGCTTCATTTCAGACGCCTACCCGTGCGGGGCACGGGGTGGGCCCCTGCTGAAAAGGAAAACCCCCCCGCAGGACTTGAAACGCCCCCTTGATAAATACATTTAATTATAATGAAACCAGCTGCAATGGATCATGGATCCACCAGGGGGAGCCGTGAAAAGCTGCCACACTGGAACTCATGTGAAATAAACAGCTGATCTACAGGTATCTTCAAACACAGTCATACACCAAATTTAGCGAAAGCATTTACAGACACAGCGGCCTGCTTCAAGGTCAGTTAAAGTTGCTTTGAGTGTAATAATTATGTTGGTTGTTGTTTATGGAAGCGCCAGTGAATGAGCCCCATTAACTGAGTTTTAAACATCACTTTAAATGGAAGATCCCCATAGGCCCCGCCCGCTCGATCAGATCGGCGATCGGTATCGGCCGATACTGATTCCGGCGATCGGCCTCAAAATTGGCGATCGGACCATCCCTAGTTACAAGGATGACCTTATTTGACCAACCTCAAACAGAAGCCGTTTGTTCTACAGTATTATCCTACTAACGCTTAACACTTCTCTATTTCGTTTTAACTTGGAGGCTATGATTAGCATCGTTAGCACAGATGCAGCTAGCTACCACTCGCTTACACGCTAACCCAAGCCTTAACATTCATTACGTAGCTGATTAAAGTCATAAGCACATAAATAAAGTACTCAAATTTCACTTACCGCAAAAACACATTCATGCATTCATAGTCCGATATAAGCATGAAGAACTAACAACCACGGCAGAGTCAAGTTCAAGTTGTGTTCCCTGGATGAGTAGAGCAGGCAGAGTCCCTGTAGCTAGCTTCATGGAGCAGCTAGCAGAGAGACAAGAAGCTAGCAGCAGCAGTCACTTGACAGAGCCGTCACTCAATGTGACCACGCCCTAACTTATGCATAACTTTAAGACTGAATATTAATTAAACAGATGAGTTGGGAACAAATTCACCCCCCCAATCCGAAGTCATGAAGGGAGGACCTAACTATACAGAGAATATGTTTTTTTTAACCACGATGTAAACATGTTTATTTCTGCTGTAAAGTTGGTCATTTTAACATGGGGATCTATGGAAATTGCTCCCTTCTGCAGACTGCTCCTACTGGCCACTAGATGAACTGCAGTTTGAGGCACTTCTTTATTGGCCTCCCGGCTCTGCCCCAGAGTTTGCCGCTTGGATAAAACCAATTGTTGTTATTGCGGCTGTAGGCCCCAAAAGAAGCCGCGAGGGGCTGGGGAAAACACTTGGATTCGCTCCAAAAAATCTGCTCTACTCCTTGAGTTCTTTTTTTACCAATTTTACACAGGCAGTACATACTTTCCATTACCAGGCGGGAAGTCAGATTTTGATGGATAATGCGGTGGAAATTGTAATGGAATGTGCGGTAAAACTGCGATTAAAAGTTGCGATAACAGAACAAATCTCTTCCTGACCCACCCTCTCTCTCTGTCCACACAAACCAGAGAGCAGGTGCATGCAGTCAGGTTAAACTTCCACTAACTCCACCCTAAGCTCCAGTGCAAGTCCTCCACTAATAATAAGTGAAAAATACCCCATAATAATAAACAGAAACCTTGTATATGGCTCCTGCAGTCGTTCCACTTCTTCCAAACCACACTCAAAGTCTCTTCTTTAAATGAATCCACAGACATGTCGTCAGAGGTTTACACATGTTGTCTTCTTGCACTCATATTGAGCCACAACATAACTGTTATATTTCAACTACAAACACATTAGAGTGCAGTGATTGGGGGAACATGGACAGAATCATGTTAAAAACAAAATTGGCCAGCTGCCATGTCTGCTTTTCATTTACACCTGACTATTAACTAGGACATGGGATTACACATTATGAGGGGCCCCTAGGGGCTTTATTCAGACTCACCATTCACATTCATGTGTAAAACACACCCTTATATACAGATGTGTCTTTCATACACGCATGTGAAACATTCTTGCATACACCTGTGAATTTCCCTTTGTTGTTGTTCATACTTCTCCTTTTGATTATTACAGTTTTGGACGTTCAAAACAAAGCACTTTGGAAATGTACGGTATAAGTTGTAAAAATTATTTATAAAAATGTCCCGGTCACAAACGGTTGTCTCCGTGATCGGCCGAATGTTGTGTCATGGTAAATGTTGCGGCAGCAAGGCATTGTGGGACAGCATTTTCTCCTTTCCTTTTGTAAAAGAAGGTCCAGTGTTAAAGGAGGATATAAATGAAGTTTCAAAGCTCCTTTCCTATCATCTGGAGCAGGGGTTTTAAAAGTGTGGGAAGGTGAGCCTCCCCTCAGAGAACATAAGAACAGCCGCGCCCCCCCTCCCAATTATTATTGCTATTATTATTATTATTATTATTGTTGTTGTTGCTATAATGCAGGGGTATTATTATCCAGTGGAAAGTCCTTACCTACTGACCCAGTTAAATCAAAGTGGTTCCTTTTGTTTGGCTGGGCAGTGTAGTTTTACACACCGTCTTATTTGACTTTCTCAGGACTTGAAACTATATATTTACACACCTAAGGTCATCATCTTAACAGTTTTGTTATGCTCATCGAGTCATCCGTGAGCAGAGCATCAAGTTGGCATTCCTATAACGGCTGAATGCGGCGATTACCATCTTGATCAGCAAAACGCCTCACAAACTTATCTGATCTAAAGCTTTAGTGCATTTTGATTCAATGCTGAGTACAGCCAAACTGACCGTCTCTTCTCTGTCAGTGTAGACCGCAAATACCTCATTCCTTCCATCTACTTGGGGTCCGAATGCGCCGTCCCGTTCAAAATGAAAACGCCGCCAATCACATTTCCTCGCTCGCGCCAGGGCCGGGGGAGGGGTTACAAGGCTTGCGTCTTGTGCTGCATTCACTTGCACTCGGACATTAGGGATTTTCTCTCATAAATGTCCGATGAGCCACAACTTTTATTTCAAAAGAAAGCTGATGTTTTCTGCCAGACGCTGTCTCCTCTTTCACTTTAGGTAACTTCACTAAAAATCGATCCATGTTGCCGCTCGCATAAAGTTAGCTAAAGTTAACTAGCTAGATTTCACTGTTTCTCGTTATTTTTTTCTCACGCTGCGCCTCCCCTGAAGCTCTCTGGCGCCCCCCAGGGGAGGCGCGCCTCACACTTTGAAAACCGCTGATCTAGAGAATTCCAACAGCTCTTATCATGGCTGCCTCTGAGGTACTTTCGGGTCATTTCACTCCGTTAGGAACCTTCCTAAGCTAAACTGACAATATGAACGCAACCTTACTCATAAATCAAATGGCCTTTAACACGTGTTGCCTACTCTTTTTCAGGCACTGTGCTCTATTCAGAACGAATTGACTTCTGGTGACTTATTGGACACTTAGCCTAAAAAAGGACTTGACATATGCGTCCTCACATAGGGTTCTGTAACGTATTTGTCCATTAGCTACAGCATGAGGGAATTAAACTGAATGTTATTTGGACCAAAATATATTCCTATTAGGTTGTCTAACATAACTCGTATTCATCCAGACAAGCTGTCTAAGAACACTTCCTTATTTATTTATCTCCTTTTTGTAGTAACTCCCGGAGGGAGCGGGTGTTAAGGGACAGGAAGATGGTACAAACACACACACACACACACACACACACACACACACACACACACACACACACACACACACACACACACACACACACACACACACACACACACACACACACACACACACACACACACACACACACACACACACACACACACACACACACACACACACACACACACACACACACACACACACACACACACACACACACACACACACAGAGCACAGAGCATTTTCTGCACTGGTGATGCTGCAGCCCTGGGGTTTGCAGCAGTCCTCTCAGAAACATCAGAGGTTATGAAACAGGTTTCTATTTGGTTGCATACAGCATGGATTTTGTTCTCATATTTATGGAAGGTATGAAAAAAACAATCTTCTGTGTATTTTCATACTTATGTGTAAAGCGTGTGTGTGTGTGTGTGTGTGTGTGTGTGTGTGTGTGTGTGTCCCAATTGTGTCTGGCTTTGAAAAACCCCAAAGTTCTGCTAGAAAGGCTACATTTATGTTAATACAGTGAACACTTATCTCCAGCTGTTTCAGCAGCCGTCCAGACCGAAAACACAGAAACAAACATGTCTTTAGTTGTATTGTCTAAATTACGCCATATAAACATTGATTTTAATTTCTTACACTGTGTGTTATAACAGACTTTAACCTGTTAGGCCCCGAGCCTGTTTTTCAGGTCTCAGGCTCGAAAATGACATTCCCAGAACAAATGACCATATCTTCCCTTCTAAAAGGGTTACATTAATAATATTTTTTCTCAAAGTAATGATAAACCTGTGAGTTGGATGTAGAAAAGTCAGAATCAATATACAGGCATGAGAATCACTCACCTTTCGGCGAAATTCGCCGTTTTGAATCCAAAATAGGTCGTTTGTGTGATTCATGTAGATCTGCAATAAAAATATCTTTTGGGTATGGGGGGGTCTGGGACCCGAAGTAATCTGCGGCCGCGAGCTGTTATGTGCCATCATGACACGCATGGTGTTCTTTTTTTATATATTATAATGCAGCGCGAGCTGTGTGCTCGAATCTTCCTGCCTGTCGGCTCTGCTGCTCCGTGATGATGGTCTAGCTTCAGCAGCCACATTACCTACGGGTGCGTTCGTTAATATTAACTGTGCGGTCCGGAGTCACTGTGGCACAGACTGGACCGCTGGTGAACAGCTGTTAGAACGGGCCGTTCAGGTGTTCAGAGCAGAGCTCCCTGTCGGAGCGCAGAGCGTGATGTGCACTGAAACGTTTTTCTGTCGCAATATTATCGTTGAGCTAGCGAGCTAGCATACATTGTCAATATCTGCTAACGTTAGCTTTAGCCTTCGTTTTCTAATAGTTTTTTTTTCATAGGCGATAAACGGAGGTGGTATAAGTATAGATCTTGTACTTGAGTAACAGTAGAAGCACTCAGATATTGTACTAGAGTAAAAGTAGAAGTACTCAGATCTTGTACTTGATTAAAAGCAGAAATACTCAGATCTTGTACTTGAGTAAAAGTAGAAGTACTCAGATCTTGTACTTGATTAAAAGTAGAAGTACTCAGATCTTGTACTTGATTAAAAGCAGAAATACTCAGATCTTGTACTTGAGTAAAAGTAGAAGTACTCAGGTCTTGTACTTGATTAAAAGTAGAAGTACTCAGATCTTGTACTTGATTAAAAGCAGAAATACTCAGATCTTGTACTTGAGTAAAAGTAGAAGTACTCAGGTCTTGTACTTGAGTAAAAGTAGAAGTACCAGAGTGTAGGAAAGGAATACTCTGTTAGTAAAAGTACTGCATTCAAAATGTTCCTCAAGTAAAAGTAGAAAAGTATTCTCATCAAAATATAGTGAAAGTAGCGACAGTAAAAGTAGTCGTTGTGCAGATTGGTCCATTTCAGAATAATATATATATATGTTTTATAATGATTGATCATGAAAGTGTTCTCAAAGCTGGTGAAGGTGCAGCTAGTCTGAAGTACTTTGTATACTGCAGGGTAGCTGGTGGATTTACTCCAGGTGGAACTAAAGTCTGATTCAACACTTGATTATATTTCACATCATTCATCCACATCTGTGAAGTAACTAAAGGTATTAAATAGTGGAGTAAAAGTACACCATGTACCTATGAACTGTAGAGGAGAAGAAGAACAAAGTAGCAAAACATTGAAATACTTAAATAAAGTACAAGTATCTCAAAATTGTACCCAAGTATAGTACTTGAGTTTATGAATTTAGTCACTTTACACCAGATGCCATAAAGATAGAAAGACTAAGCCTTGCACAGAGGCATGACAATAGATTTTCAAAATGTTCAACAGTGCTGCCAAAATTATAAACTGACTGCTACACAATTAAAATAAATGCTTTTATATATTTCTATTAGATGTGACTCTTTAGCGTTTCTGTTATTATTAACTGCTGCTTTAGTTGTTTTGACTGCTAAAATCCTCTGTTATTCCTTATTTAAAGCCGATATTCCGTGGGGTCGGGGGGCTCGGGTCCTTGTCACCTTTTCCATACCTGATGAGTTTGCATCCCTGATAATACTTAGTAAGGAGGTCATAATATTTTTGACTCATGGCTGAAGTTAAGTTTCTCCAGCTCTCCCCAGGTTGGCAAAAAAATGCATCTCAAAATGCATCAGATTGATGCTTTAAAATATGGAATATTCAAAATGTTCTTCCGGGGGAGCATGCCCCTAGAGGGATAATATCCTTCTCACCTTTTTCACCCCTGACCCGTTTTCATGCCTGAATATAGATGTTTTTTATTTTAAAGAAAATTCAGATTGAACATGGTAAAAAACTGTAAATTATAATGTCCGTCCAAAAATTATTTGTTACTTATAGTGAAAACTACCCTTGGATGATGGTTAGGTAGACTAAAAGCTTTAGGAATCCAAAATGCAACATAGAATAAGTACCCTGTATCAAGATTGATGCAAAACAAGTGATATTTGACCTTTTTAGACAGATTTAGCAAAAAAAACCTCTTCTGGGCCCATTTGGGTGGATTTTCCTTATCTCTGGTCGCCCTTTTTCGATTTTGACATGTAGTCTCTTTCTGACCGTTAGAGCCAATAGAATCCAAGGGAAATCGTCCCGCACACACACATGTTAAAAAGAAAAGGTAGCGTCTCTGCGCATGCTAGCTTGCAGCAGAGGGGAGAAATATCGCTGCTCTCATATCAAGCAACGGAAAAGCTGTTTTATTGTTTATGGATTATCAGAACATTTCAAAGGGGACACAGTCACATTGGATTAACCCAGTGGTTCTCAAACTTTTTCTGTCAGGCCCCCCCTTTGGAGAAAAAAAAAGTCGTGCTCCCCCAACACAAATAGTCAGGCTCAGTGGCGGCGCCAGATATTTATTTTGGGGTGCTGTGGGGTAGCTTGACGTTTCATAGAGGGTGCTCAAACATGTAGGGTTTCCCATTAATTAAGGCTACAGTGGAATTTTCTACTGCAACACTCCCCACGCAAATACACAGTGTGACAGTTACAATGAAGGCACGAGGCATAAAGGTGTAAGCAGGGGTAAAGTGCTATTTTTATAGGTGGTGTGGGGGGTCCGGGGGCAAGCTCCCCCGGGAAGATTTATTTTTAAATATTGAAGTTAAAAGCATTAATCTGGTGCACTTTGAGAGCAAAATGAAGAGATCATCTCTCAACACCCATATGAAACAGAACTGTAAACAGATTTACATTTCTTTATGGATATTTTACAAATCACCCTTTTAAACTTTATTCTTGTTTTACTGTCATATAGTATTTCATACCTGTTTTTCAATGTATTCTCTTATTTTTTTATAACTATAATGATCATATAAATGTGTGCCTCGGAAATAATTGTTTACATTAATGGTGACCAAAACATTTGAGACCCACTGAGATAACACTGAGAGAGTCCTTTAGCTCACTGAGTCTCTCAGTCTGACAGGAGAGGACTCTCCTCCACTTTGTTGTTGAAAAAACTCCTTATATCCGTTAGCGTAACTCGCTAGCACCAGAAGCTAACAACAACGATCTCCGGTACTGGTGCGCTCTCTCTCTCGCTCGCGCACACAAAATGGCTCGTTCCACACACACACACAGAGCCAAGCTTTAATGTACACAGAGACCCAGACGTAATAGTAGTTATAGTACTGTACTGCATCATATTATTTTAGAATCAATAACTTTTCAAAATATGATTTTTTTTTATTTGTATAACCAAGGTCTCTGTGAGCTAATGAGACAGAGGTCCATGTGAGATACCTGCAGCTGATGTTGGACTGTGCTTTGGAGGTAACTACCAGCTGAAGGAGTGTAAAATGAAACTGTTACCCCCGAAGTGAAACATTAGAATTATGCAGAGGCATGCCAGGGGGGGCGCGAGAGACCATGAGGAAACATGGCGCCCCCCACTTTGAGAACCACTGGATTAACCTATGGATTAACTACACCATCGTTGTTATCGTTTTAATGCCATTGAAGACCAGTTTAGACCAGACAAAGACGAAGGTAAACCATGTTAGCGTTGTGGGCTACCTAGCGCCACTTGTTTTGATGTACGTTTTTGTTGATAACGTCGCGAGTTTGTATCTTTCAGTGTTGAGGTGGGCACCGTTAGATTCTGTGTCTCCTTGCGATCATAAACGATGTGTTGGATGTGCAGGGAGCTAGGAGTGATTATCGGTGCAGTAATAGGTTAGCATTTTTCGCTCAGGGGTCATTTAGATACTTCAGCTGAGATTATTCCCGTTAATCTGGTATAACACATTAATAGGTTCTTAAATATTAAGATCCCCTGAGACACAGTGTAGTGAAACAAAAACTAAAGTACCTGCCGGCGGGGACCTTCGGGTTTAACAGGTTACAACTTAAATATTCATTACCAGACGCAGTTATTGTTTGTGTCATCTTGGCAACCTATGGTCATGAAGACCCCTACTCTAGTTGCTTACTAACTTCTAGTTATCATAGAGGAGGTTTTGTGCACATCTGCAGGTTTTAAGCTAGCCTTTCCTCAGTTTCAAAATCCTCATCTCTGAAGCACACCGCTAAATGCTTCATATTTTTGTATGTTTACCCCACAAACAGATAAATCAGCATATGATCATTATTGGAGGAACTACAGGATGTGATGGAACCAGCTCAATCTCTTTACTACACACAGATATCAATATGTCACGCAAAACATCTACCCCATGTTGAACTAGTCCTTATGGTTTATCAGAAGCTGAAAAAACATTGTACACAACATGATGGTATCAAATCAAATCAAGTTTTATTTATATAGCACATTTATAAATAATTTTTGGTCGAACCAAAGTGCTGTACATATAATAAAAATAGCTTACAGTAGAGACACTTTACAGCAAATACAACAGCACAGATTGTTCAGAATATCAGTATGAGAAAAACGACACCCTCTGTCCTTAGACCCTCACATCGTACAAGGAAAAACTTCCAGAGAAAACCCACAGTTTAAAGGGAACATGGGAGAAACCTCAGGGAGAGCAACAGAGGAGGGATCCCTCTCCCAGGACGGACAGACGTGCAATAGATGCCGTGTGTAAATCCAAGAGATAATACATTTTACAGCATATAGACCGAATGTTAGGAAATGCATGTGTCTGTAATAAGAAGATGAATCCACGAGGATGTCAGCTACAGTCCTGTGGAAGCCATCAGGGAAGCAGCATGGCGAGACCTAGGGCTGCACGATTAATCGAAAAAAGATCGTGATCTCGATTCAGACACCTATGCGATCTCATTTCTAAATTACGGCGATCCTATGACGTCAAGCTGATTTTTTTTGGGGGATTTTTTAATTATTTTGCTTCTGAATAATACCAACTTGCAATGTCAATCATACTTAAACGATGTAAAGCAAATATACTCTATACATTTAACATTAAAGTACCATGATCGCATCCAAATGGTAGTGTTCTGTCTGTCTCTCCTCCTCTCATGCAGTGTTAACGCTGCAGCCACTAGTGTTGCCAGTTTTTGCGGAAGGAATAAGCAACCAGGTCTATGAAAACAAGCGCAAAAGAACATGAGCACTTTAAACCTATATATGTCGGGTCTACAAGCTCACAACCGCAACAACCATTATTACTTACTACCAAGCAACTTTACAGAAAGATAAGCCCAATGTGGCTTATAATAAGTATACCTGGCAACACTCACTGACTGCAGCACGTGAGGGCAGGAGCCGGCAGTATGTTTACAGAAGCGTTAGCATTAGCACTGATTAGCAAAGAGTGACGAGAGCGACTAGTAGTACAAGAAAAACAGAAATGAGTGACACAGAAATGAGTGACGAGGAGGTCGAGGACAATGACAACAACACCGATGAAAATCCCGGTGGCGACTCTGGCGAGAGTGAGAGGGAAGTTGTGCTTGTGCCGAAAAAAGTAGATGGACTGTGCTAGTAGCTAGGCAGCTAGGCTTTATTTACATTTATTCTGAAGCTGTAACTTTATGTTCTGTTCCGTTTTTATATTCAGTACTGACTGCAGTATTTAAGTTAATCCTTTTGATTCAGTGACATTACTACTCAGTGGAGTCGAGCACTTTGTTTAAGTTTATGTTTTTTCAGTACAAGAACCTTTAAGTGCAGTAGTTGAACTGGGTGCTAGCCGGCTAGGCTTTTTTTAATATTATTATTCTAAAGCTGTGACTGTTTTGTTTTATATTCAGCACTGTGGTGAGGTGTTTTGAGTAACTGAAGTGCATTCCTCCCTGTAACAAACAGGTTGGTGTTGTTGTACAGTAGTTGGGTGTCCACTGCAAAGGTGCTACTGCAAAGGTGCTACTGCAAAGGTGCTACTGCAAAGGTGCTACTGCAAAGTTTACATGTTGTTATTATAAAGCTGCAAAAATTTAAAATGTTATGTTCAGCACTCAGGCAGCAGCAATATCTTTATTTTAGTTACTGTATGTTTTGTTACCAGAGAGACTTGAGTTTAAGTCAAGCACTTTGTTTAAAGCCACAGTAGTTCAAATTCATTTTAGTTACTCTATGTTTTTGCTACAAGAAACTGAGACTTGGATTTAAGTCCAGCACTTTGATGTTGATGGTGTCTGTTTGAAGCCACAATAGTTGGCTCCAGGTTCCACATTTTGAATGTAGTAATGTTTGTTCAGTATTCAGCAACTACAGACTAAAGACAAAGTTATGTTTTTGTTACAAGAGAGACAAATGTTGTCTGTTTAAATTCATTGTACTCACGTGACGTCTAAGAGTAAGAGTGCAATAAATATTTTTCATTGAAACGATGAGAATCGTGTGAGAATCGTGATCTCAATTCTTACGGAGGAAAATCGTGATTCACATTTGAGCAAGAATCGTGCAGCCCTAGCGAGACCCAGGCAGGACCGCAGAGACAGGTTCAGCCACGACCCGAAGTCCACGACTTAAACGTGAAGAACTCAGGATAGAGGATCCAGGACACAGGACCACAGCAAGAGGATCAGCCTGGATTCCGGATCCCGGCGTAGATATAAACACAAAACAAGAACAATGTTGGCTGTGTTAATCGGAACAAGAGAACACACAGACACAGACAGACAGACGAAAGAACAAGCACTCCCTTAGAATAGGTTGAGGGAAAAGGGTAGCAAGTGAGAGAGTAAGGCCCAATCCCAAACCACTCCCTCGACCCTACCCCTCCGTGATGGAGTGAACTCCGTCTGTAGCCACACTCGCAGCTCAACGAGGCTCCTCCTGTCAGATGGAGGGAGTAAACACAGCAGCAAGCTTTGGGACGGCCTCCCCTCTCTCCGGCAGAAACAGGAAGTGCCGTAACTGTATGTAACAACGGTCCTATTTCGTCCCTACTGACCGCCAGAGGCGGTGCTTTAGCACTGGATATGTCCATCGCGCGCGCATGCGCAGCTCGAGTACCAATAACAACAAAGTCACCTGTGACCCACGTGACACCGGCTATATCAGCCGGTATTGTCAGAGGATCTGTTCCTTTTCATCTTCTCGCTGCGCGAGGGTACCGTGGCTACGTTTTCGTAGCCTACAGCGTTCAGGCTTGAATCGGAGGGATTTCTCTGCAAACAGCTGGCCGCGTGAAGCTTCGCGACTGACAGTCGGAGCTACGGGTCGTTAGACGCGTCCTCCAGGAGCTGCGCCGGCTGTGCAGAGCCTCGACAGACAGGTTTGTGTCAGCTTGTTGCTAGTGATGGCTGTGTTTCCACACCCGCTCCCAGCCAAGTTGTCCTGATTACGGTCTTATTGTTTGTGGCTTAGACTTTCTGGTGACGACAGTGTTCCCGCTTCCTCTCCCATAAAGTTGCCCTTATGCTCTATTGAAAGTTCTGCTTGTGGCGTTGTGCCCGAGCTATCATTAGCATTTGAGTCCCAGCTTTGGCTGCGTCCCTCATTCGATTTAGTATGGAAAGCCAAGAGTGTCATACTTTAAACCCGTTTTTCGTTTAGATGCAGAAAGTAAGGTAAGTACTTTCTATTTTCTAGAAGCTATTATCTGGTCTTAACATTTGTGTTCTGACTTGGTCGCTTGATTGTTAGCAGCAGCCGCTTGGCTAACACCTTGCTGTTGAGCTTAACTATTAACTCAGGGCAGTGCTCCCGCTCCCTGTAGCATAGGGTTTGATTGCAGTAGCGCTAGTTCGTTGTATTACTGCTCCTAGTACTAGACTCCTAGCACTAGGATGATATGCAGAGAACATCTTCACGGCGGGTGCTGTGTGCTCGGCATGTGCGGTTACTACTGTAACCAGACACGGTTCTATGCGGGCTGTTCTCTTTCTTAGAAGCTAATTATCTGGTCTTAACATTGTGTTCTGACTTGGTTGCTTGATTGTTAGCAGCAGCCGCTTGGCTAACACCTTGCATGTACGGTTAAGCTTCATTATTTAACTCAGCCGGTGAGGGCAGTGCTCTCGCTGCTGCTCCCGGTAAACGCATGGTATGGTTGCAGTAGCGCTATATCGTGGTATTTACTGCTCCTAGTACTAGACTCCTAGCACTAGGACGATATGCAGAGAACAATCTTCACTGTGTGTGCTGTGTGCTCTGCATGTATGGCCATTAAGGAGGATTTCATCCTCCCAATATTATATTGTCTAGTGGGCAGCCGTTGGCTGACACTTTTAGGCACCGGCCACAGTTACTATTGTAAGCCAAACTGCCTTGTTTCTCCGTTAAGCAGGTAGCCGGTGAAGACTGTGTTCCCGCACCCGCTCCCGGTTACACTGCATCTGGCATTCGTCTCTAACTCAACCAGTGAAGGCAGTTCTCGCCCCCGCTCCTGGTAGACGCCAAACTGCCTTGTTTTTCTGTTAAGCAGGTAGCTGGTGAAGGCTGTGTTCCCGCACCCGCTCCCGGTTACACTGCATCTGGCATTCGTCTCTAACTCAACCAGTGAAGGCAGTTCTTGCCCCTGCTCCTGGTAGACGCCAAACTGCCTTGTTTTTCTGTTAATAAGGTAGCTGGTGAAGGCTGTGTTCCCGCACCCGCTCCCGGTTACGCTGCATCTGGCATTCGTCTCTAACTCAACCAGTGAAGGCAGTGTTCTCGCCCCCGCTCCTGGTAGACGCTAAACTGCCTTGTTTATTCTGTTAAGCAGGTAGCTGGTGAAGGCTGCGTTCCCGCACCCGCTCCCGGTTACGCTGCATCTGGCATTCGTCTTAATTTAACCAGTGAAGGCAGTGTTCTCGCCCCCGCTCCTGGTAGACGCTAAACTGCCTGGTTCCGTTAAGCAGGTAGCTGGTGAAGGCTGTGTTCCCGCACCCGCTCCCGGTTACACTGCATCTGGCACTCGCCTCTAGCTCAGCCAGTGAAGGCAGTGTTTTCGCCCCCGCTCTTGGTAAACTGCCTTATTTACTAATCCAGCTAGGTGAAGGCAGTGATCCCGCTCCCGCTCCCTCTGCCGTAACGTGGGTGTAATTACATCCCTCTTTCTGTTCAGCGAGTAGCAGCAACGCTCTACTCTTTCCATTAAGCAGGTAGCTGGTGAAGGCGTGTTCGAAGGTGAAATTCGAGCATCTGAGGGAGGTTCTCACGGTAAACACCTGCATGAGCTGTAGCTGCATGCCTCGGGTGCTCAGAGTGGCTCGAATCACTGAGGTGGAACGTCTGGCAGCAGCCAACAGACACCTCTCCTTGTCACGTACTCCTCCAGATCAATTCGGCCGTTCCCGGTGACTTGAGGGAGCGATGGCTTTGTGTGCTCCCCCCAATAGAAGGACCCCCCCCCCCTCCTTCGGTGGGCGCCCCTCCTTCGGTGGGCGCCCCTCCTTCGGTTGGCGCCCCTCCTTCGGCTGACGCACCTCCTCCGGTTGACGGAGAGTCCTCCGTCGCGGACCAGTCGAGCCAGGGGAGCTGTTTAGATCAGCTGCCCTCGGAGGCACTGGAGTGTGCCGCCCAAGCTAGGCAGACCAGGCAGCAGCACTCGGGTCCTCGCAGACCTGTGCCCACTCCCAGCAGGCCCAGGGGCCGCTCTAGCAGCCGCACTCAGCCGCTGGATTACAGGGGTGGTCTGCAGAGGTCTTAGCGGCCCACTCAACCGCCTCCCAATGACTTTCGTGCCCCATGTCGCCCGCCTTCCAGGCGGCCTCGTGCCCCAGAGCCTGACCGGAACCCCCCAAGAGGCTCCAGGGTCCGGGGGGCTGGGCTCTGAAATCCCGGGGGTGGTCGGCGGCTGCTTTCCCAGCAGCAGCTCAGTTTCTGGGCAGTCTGTACTTCCGTCCCTTGGGTGGTTTTCACCTTAACCCAGGGGTACGGACCGCAGCTCCGGCCCCTAGCCTTCGGCTGGGTCTAATTGACAGTCGTCAGCGATCCGGCAGGGGCCCTACCTCTGGGCCAAGAGTTGTCCGTCCTTTTGTCCAAGGACGCAATCAACCCAGTAAGACCCTCTGCTTAGCCAGGGGGTTCTACTCGGCATACTTTCTCGTGAGCAAGAAAGTCGGCGGATTTCGCCCGATCTTGGACCTCAGAGGAATCAACAGATTCCTGAAGGTGCTGCCATTCTATATGCTGACTACTGCATACGCACAGGTGGAGTGGTTCCCAACCGAGGGATGCCTACTTCCACGTGGGCCGGGCAAGAGGGTGCCTTATATTCAGTTCCTCCGGCCCTTGGGCAGACTGGCAGCTGCCTCGGCCGCTGGGCCCTTAGGCCCGCTGTCGTTGTGCCCCATGCAGATGTGGCTGAACAGCCTTCACTTGGACGCCAAGTGGCACAGGCACAGTGAAGTCAGGGTGTCGCAGCATTGCTCCACTCTCCGTCACGCTGGAGGGGCAGGGCCTATCTCTGGTAGGCGTGCCCATGGGCGCCATCCCATCCCGCCAGGAGACCATCACCATAGGTGCATGTCTCTCAGGGTGGGGTGCAGTGCGGCAGGGCAGGACCGTTCAGGGTCAGTGGTCTGCCCAGCAGAGTGCGCGCCGGGTCAACGTGCTAGAGCTTCGGGCCGTTCAGCTTGCACTCACGCACTTTCTACCCCAACTGGGGGGCAAGAATGTGCGTGTTCCTTGGGGACAGCATGTACATTGTTGCTTAGACAACAGTCCCTTCTAGATAGTGGACGTTCTCACTCCACTCTGAATTTATGTGGCTGCGATTCTGCCCGACATGTTCGGGTCGACGGCGCCACGGCGGGGTGCCACAGGTCGGTGTCCCTCTTTATGAGAGGGGCTTTACGGCAGCGTCCCCCTTGCACCCCGAGGGCTCCGGCTTGGGACCTGCCCTTGCTGCCGGATGCCCTATCACCTCCTCCCTTCGAGCCCCTGGCCCAGGTGGGGCTTAGGTGGCTGCCCACAAAGGCAGCATTTCTGCTTGCCATAGCCTCAGGGAAGTGAGTCGGGGAGTTGCATGTCCTCTCCATAAACAATACATGCCCGAGGTGGGACTCTCATGCGTTGCCCTTTGGGCAAATGTGGCATTCCCGCCCGGGGTCCTTCCACAAACTCACTTCAATCAGCCTGCCCAGCTGGCACACTTTGACATTCAGGAGTACGGCACATCGAAGTTGCTGTGCCCGGGGGGTGCCCAAAGGGCGTATATCAAGGCTACTGCCTGTATACGGCAGGAGGAGCAACTCTTGAGTTTGCCCTGGCGGCACTAAAGGAGGTTAGGCCCTCTAACCAGTGGCTTCCCCACTGGGTTGTCGATACCATCTCACAGGCTTACGGGGCCAGTGGTCTCCCCCTGCCACCAGGCTGAGATGCCACTCTACAAGGAGCATCTCAACATATTGGGCTGCCCTGAGAGGGGTGCCCCTGGAGACCATCTGCGCCGCGGCGTCGTGGGCGTCTTCTGGCACATTCTCCAGTTGTCATCAGGTCAATGTCGCCACTCCCCATTCTTTGGGCGTGGTCCTTTTGCCGAGCTCCGCTGCTTCCAGTGGTGAGCAAGGGCTTGGATTCTTCATGACATTGTTGGTATAGGTCATCCAGTGCTAAAGCACCGCCTCTGGCGGTCAGTAGGGACGAAATAGAACGATAGTTACGGCTGTAACTACGGTTCTATGAGTCCCGGATGACCGCCAGAGTTCCCTGTCACTCAGAATTCTTGTGAGAAGATTCGGGGAACAGATCCTCTGACAATACCGGCTGATATAGCCGGTGTCACGTGGGTCAGAGGTGACTTTGTTGTTATTGGTACTCGAGCTGCGCATGCGCGAGCGATGGACATATCCAGTGCTAAAGCACCGCCTCTGGCGGTCATCCGGGACTCACAGAACCGTAGTTACAGCCGTAACTATCGTTTCAAATCAGCATCTCTTAGACAAAAAGTTTAAATGAATAACTCAAATAAAACTCCAAACATCTTTCATTGTGTTTCAAAGCTCTTTTAGTTTTAAACCTGATGTTTATAAGCTTCTTAGTTTTTGCAACGGTCTGTAAATATACACAACTTTATAATAAAATGCACGCATTTACCTTTTTCTAGACTAAACGCAGGTTTGATCCTAAGTTAAAAACATATGAGGTCATCATGAGGTTGTTAACATCGCAGTTTATCAGTGGATGTTTGCTGGAACTACTTGTACACAGCGTGTTTCCTGACGGACACACACAGCGTGACTCCGGTCAGGCAGAGACCGGTCTCAAGTCAGCACCACTGCAGACTCGCTGTTTGAGGGCTTGATAGCCCACTCCCCCTCCACACTCGTTGCTTTGGAACAGCCCTCAATATGGCGGACCCTCCGCGTGAACGCACAAACGGAGGGGTAGGGTGTAGGGGTAGGGTGTAGGGGTAGGGTGTAGGGGGCGGTTTGGGAATGGGCCTTAGAAACATAGGTGGAGAGGCACACTCAGGGAACAAGGTCCCCACTGGAGCCTTAGTTGGAAATTGATGAGAGATAGGGAGGTACGCTGTGTCTACGAATCGTAACACTTCCCGGCCTGTCTAAGCCACTCTACAAACCGTTTCCCTCTAATAAAACCTCGAGAGGTTAGAGAGGGAAAAGGTCCTGGGTAAAAGTTATTCTTGATAAGAGAAGCCTAGAAGGCCAGAGAGAAAAAGTGAGTTTTAAGTGTTGATTTAAAACCCCCCAGGATCTGGGCTGACCTCACATCCATCCATCCATCCATCCATCCATCTTCTCCCGCTTATCCGTGGTCGGGTCGCGGGGGTAGCAGTTCCAGCAGAGAGCCCCAAACTTTCTTTTCCCTGGCGACATCAACCAGCTCTGACTGGGGGATCCCAAGGCGCTCCCAGGCCAGCGAAGAGATATAATCCCTCCACCTGGTCCTAGGTCTACCCCTTGGTCTCTTCCCAGCTGGACGTGCCTGGAACACCTCCCTAGGGAGGCGCCCAGGTGGCATCCTAACTAGGTGCCCGAACCACCTCAACTGGCTTCTTTCGACGTGAAGGAGGAGCGGCTCAACTCCGAGTCCCTCCCTGATGACCGAACTTCTCACCTTATCTCTAAGGGAGACACCAGCCACCCGGCGGAGGAAACCCATCTCGGCCGCTTGTATCCGCGATCTCGTTCTTTCGGTCATGACCCATCCTTCATGACCATAGGTGAGGGTAGGAACGAAAATGGCCCGGTAGACAGAGAGCTTTGCCTTCCGGCTCAGCTCCCTTTTCGTCACAACGGTGCGGTAAAGCGACTGCAATACCGCTCCCGCTGCTCCGATTCTCCGGCCCATCTCACGCTCCATTGATCCCTCACTCGAGAACAAGACCCCGAGATACTTGAACTCCTTCACTTGGGGTAAGGACTCATTCCCTACTTGGAGTGGACAGTCCATTGGTTTCCTGCTGAGAACCATGGCCTCAGATTTGGAGGTGCTGATCCTCATCCCAGCCGCTTCACACTCGGTTGCGAACCGATCCAGTGAGTGCTGAAGGTCGCAGACCGATGAAGCCATCAGAACCACATCATCTGCAAAAAGCAGTGGTGCAATCCTTAGTCCACCGAACTGCAGACCCCCCCCCCCACGACTACGCCTCGAAATCCGATCCATGTATATTACAAACAGGATTGGTGACAAAGCGCAGCCCTGGCGGAGGCCAACCCTCACCGGAAATGGGTCCAACTTACTGCCGAGGACCCGGACACAGCTCTCGCTTTGGGAGTACAGAGATTGGATGGCCCTGAGTAGAGACCCCCTCACCCCATACTCCCGCAGCACCTCCCACAGTAACTCCCTGGGAACCCGGTCATACGCCTTCTCCAAGTCTACAAAACACATGTAGACCGGATAAGCGTACTCCCAGGCCCCCTCCAGGATCCTTGCGAGAGTAAAAAGCTGATCCGTCGTTCCACGACCAGGACGGAATCCGCATTGTTCCTCCTCAATCTGAGATTCGACAATCGGCCTGACCCTCCTTTCGAGTACCTTGGAGTAAACTTTCCCGGGGAGGCTGAGTAGTGTGATGCCTCTGTAATTGGCACACACCCTCTGATCCCCCTTTTTGAAAAGGGGAACCACCACCCCGGTCTGCCACTCCTTCGGTACTGTTTCCGACTTCCACGCAACGTTGATGAGACGTGTCAACCATGACAGTCCCTCAACACCCAGAGCCTTCAGCATTTCCGGGCGGATCTCATCCACCCCCGGGGCTTTGCCACTGCGGAGTTGTTTGACGACCTCAGTGACCTCCCCCCGGGAGATTGGCGTTGATCCCCCGTCATACTCCAGCTCTGCCTCTAACATAGAGGGCGGAGTTGTCGGGTTCAGGAGTTCCTCAAAATGTTCCTTCCAATGTCCCAACACTCCATCAGTTGAGGTCAACAACGTCCCATCCTTACTGTACACAGCTTGGATGGTTCCCTGCTTCCCCCTCCTGAGGTGTCGGACAGTTTTCCAGAACAACTTTGGTGCCGCCCGAAAGTCCTTCTCCATGTCTTCTCCGAACTTCTCCCACACCCGCTGCTTTGCCTCGGCCACGGATGAGGCTGCTGCCCTTCGGGCCTGTCGGTACCTTGCAACTGCCTCGGGAGTCCCCCGGGATAACAAATCCCTGAAGGCCTCCTTCTTCAGTCGGACGGCTTCCCTGACCACCGGTGTCCACCAGGAGGTTCGAGGGTTACCGCCCCTTGAGGCACCTAGGACCTTGAGACCACAGCTCCCCGCCGCGGCTTTGAACACCGACCACTCTGGTTCAATGTCCCCAACCTCCACAGGAATGCCCGAAAAGCTCCGCCGGAGGTGTGAGTTGAAGGCCTCCTGAACTTGGGCCTCCTCCAGACGTTCCCAGTTCACCCGAACTACACGTTTGGGCTTACCAGGTCTATCCAGAGGCTTCCCCCGCCACTCGACCCAACTCACCACCAGATGGTGATCAGTTGACAACTCCGCCCCTCTCTTTACCCGAGTGTCCAAAACATACGGCCTCAGGTCCGATGATACGATAACGAAATCGATCATGGACCTTCTGCCTAGGGTGCTCTGGTACCACGTACACTTATGAGCATCCTTATGTTCGAACATGGTGTTTGTTATGGCCAATCCATGACTAGCACAGAAGTCCAGTAACAAACCACCACTCCGGTTCAGATCAGGGGGGCCGTTCCTCCCAATCACACCCCTCCAAGTGTCTCCATCATTGCCCACATGTGCGTTGAAGTCTCCCAGCAAGACTAAGGAGTCCCCTTCAGGAGCCCCATACAGGACTCTTTCCAGGGTCTCCAAGAAGGCCGAATACTCTGAACTGCTGTTGGGTGCATAAGCACACACAACAGTCAGAGTTTTCCCCCCCATAACCCGCAGGCGTAGGGAGGCGACCCTCTCGTCCACTGGGGTAAACTCCAACAACGAAGCACCTAACCGGGGACTTGTGAGTATCCCCACACCCGCCCGGCGCCTCACACCTTGAGCAACTCCGGAGAAGAATAGAGTCCAACCCCTATCCAGAAGTAAGGTTCCAGAGCCGACGCTGTGTGTAGAGGTGAGCCCAACCAGATCCAACTGGTACCGCTCCACCTCCCGCACAAGCTCCGGCTCCTTCCCCCCCAGAGAGGTGACGTTCCACGTCCCCAAAGCCAGCTTCTGCCGCCCGGGTCTGGTCCGTCGAGACCCTCCGCTTTCACTGCCACCCTTCTGGCAGCGCACCCGACCCCATCGATGTTTCCCGTAGGTGGTGGGCCCGCGGGACGGAGAAGCGGAGGTGTTGCCCACGTTGCCTTTTCGGGCTGGGCCCGGCCGGGCTCCGTGGCAAGCCCGGCCACCAGACGCTCGCCGACGAGTCCTCCTTCTGGGCCTGGCTCCAGAAGGGGACCCCGGGCTTCCTCCGGGCCGGGTATCCTCACTTCCTGTGTCGTCTTTCATGAGGTCTTTTGAACCAATCTTAGTCTGGCCCCGACCTCACATGGAGGGGCAAAATGTTCCAGAGCCTGTGGCCAGCCGCTGCGAAGGCTCGGTGCCCTCGGGTTTTGAGCCTGGTCTTAGGCACTACCAGCAGCAGCTGGTCAGCAGACCTTAAGGCTCTGCCTGGGGTGTAGCGATGGAGGAGTTCGGCTACATAGGCCGGAGCCAGCCCATTTAGGGCTTTGAAAACAAATAAAAGGAGTTTAAAATCTATTCTGAACCGAACTGGAAGCCAGTGCAGTGAGGCCAGAATTGGGGTGATGTGGTCACGCTTATGGCCAGTGAGAAGACGTGCAGCTGCGTTCTGCTCTAGCTGCAGGCGTCTAATTGAGGCCTGGTCCATACCCACATACAGAGCGTTGCAGTAATCCAGTCTCATTTCATTTCATTTCATTTCATTTCAAACCTTTATTTAATCAGATTGGTCCCTTGAGATCATAGATCTCTTTTTCAAGGGAGACCTGCAGCATATTGGTTCCACATGAAACATAAAACAATAAAGGACATTATACATTATATTTACAGGATACATAGTTATAGACATTTACAAGTGCCCATAGTATCAACGAGCATTTCATTTAGCCTAGCTTTGAAAACATGCAGAGGAATGAGATTGCTCAGTTTCAATTCCTGCTGAAGATTGTTCCAAGCAAGTGGAGCTGCGCACATAAAAGCTGTCTTACCTAAGACAGTCCTTGCTCTTGGCACATCTAACAAGACTACATCATGCGATCTCAGACAATAGCTGCTTGCAACTCTCTGTGTTATCAGAGAGCAGATATAATACGGGAGTTTACCCAACAAAGCTTTATAAATAAATGTGTACCAATGACTGAGCCTCTTTACAGTAAGTGATGGTAAACCTGCCTTGGCATACAGGGTACAGTGATGAGTAAGCGCTTTACAATTTGTGACAAATCTCAGTGCGCTGTGATAGGCGGCATCTAACTTGTTCAGGCAATAGGCAGGTGCATTCATATAGACCAGATCACCATAGTCCAGCACAGGTCAAAGGTCACAGAGCCTTTTCCTGGCCTCAAGCGAGAAACAGGACTTGTTCCTGTAGAAGAAACCTAGCCTAACCCTCAGTTTTCTAAGCAGGTTATTGACATGAAGTTTAAAAGTGAGACAATCATCAAGCCAGATACCAAAGGCTCGAGGTAACAAAGGCGTTAATAACCCTTTCTAGGTCTTTAAAAGATAAAAACGACTTAGCCAATAGTCGTATTTTGAAAAAGCAGGTCTGAATAGTAGATAAGTATGGTACACAGGATTCGATGGAAACAACGATTTAATAGTTTGTCTTGTGAGGTAAATTCCCGGTTCTGATCATAAAAATGTTTAATTGATGGTTGAAAGCTTCTGAATTAATGTCTCCCATACCTTTTCAGATGTCTGATTAGTTGTAGCTGTGTCCAACGAATTCTGTAATTTTCTTAAATGGAGGTTCCAACTTTTTTTCCCAACCGCCCGCCGTTATAATGTCCGTCTTTTCACTGAATTGTCGTCTTGCAAAGGGTACTGACAATAATTCCGCAACAACTTCATCTTCACCTGTTGCACTTGTCATTTCAACGTTAAAAACAATAAAACGGCAAATTAATTGCTTTGTCGCATTCAACTAGATCCTCTGTCTCAAGCCAGTTAACTAGCGGGCCTTCTAGAATACCCTGGAACCGAGGGGAACTCTGAAAGAACACGCCCATTGGCTACAAATCAATATGATTGGTTGATCAAACTGTCAGTCCAAACGTACGCTCTCATTCAGTGCAACGACCAGGGCATTCTATCAAGGATGTAGAATACCTTGTTGAAGGATATTCTACCCAGAGACCCAGAACAAGATCTGATTGGTTGCATTTTTTACACAAAACCACTGAAATGCGTAGTGCATCGTCCGAGAAGGACAAACAAATCAACGTAACACTGTAATATTACAGATCAACAACACAGATACCATTCTCATTTATTCATTTTATTTACATTTTATTTATATAATTAAATCGATTTTTTGTTTGTTTTATCTGAGTATTCTCTGAATACCTAGAAGGCCCTGACGGTTCACCACTGGTTTAATCATCTCTTTAAATTATCCATAGAGCCAGACAGATAACATAAGCACAAAATTACTCAGATGATCTGGCGGTCCATTGAACATGTGCACTTGCGTATTCTATAAACCCTGCCTACAGTATAATCAGCTCCGTAAAGTCAATGAATGGAGAGGGACAATTATTTTTAGCACATTTTACAACTTCAGGACATAATGATTTAAACAAGGGCTATTCAAGTGTTCGTCCTGTGAAGTTCATTAAGCAAAAAAAAAAATGTTTACACTGATTTACATCACTTTGCCAATGCAAGTCAATGGGAATAGTATTTGTAGGCCCAATGACGTCACGTGATTGACACAGAAGTTGTAGTACCACCATATGAGCCACAACATGAATTAATGATTGGCCGCCTAACTTCCTGTATGCTTGCTACCGCCCCTTAGCTCTGTGTGGAAACTAGTCGCAATGCCATCTATCCACCAGCACGAGCAGTGATTACGGTTAACTATCATTACATTTTCAATGACTTTCTATCTACTGAAATCAGCTGTTCTCATCATATTTAAGGTGTAAGGAGAGTGCTTCCTGTCATTATCATATCAGGAGGTCATAGTAAAAGGACAGTCCACATACAGACAAACAAAAGCATACAACTGAAAGGCTTATACATGTTTAAATGTCATATTTTTGGAAGCAATACATCAGTCATTACAAAAACTTCATATCCAGAGGCAGCTCAAAGTATTCTGAATTGAGAGATTCATTTCTTGGCATAGCCAGCATCATATGTCAGTGAAATGGTTTTCTTGGCTGCGAGAGCCAGGCATCTTGTAGATTTATTTTTCACGGACAGTTACACATTTTTAATAACATTACTACCAGGCCTCAAATATTGTAGGTCAAACCCCTTGAGAAAGTTTATGGATCTGGCTACAAAATAATAGGGATGGGTATCGTTAAGGTTTTAACGGTACTACTACTTTTATCGATACCGCTTATCGGTCCGGTCTTTTAACGGTACTCTTATTGGTTCTTTTGGAGAAAAAAACAAGGTAAACTAACTGAACAAATTGTGAACAAAACTAACATAGGTTTTTATTTAAATTAAATAAATAATATTTCACATCAAAAGAAACAACAATGCTTTAACAAATCATATTAAATAATCTGATGACGGAATAGCTGAAACTTTAACAAAATAAATAACTCAGTTACCTCTAATCATAAACCCATGTTTGTATAATGTAGTTAACTCCGTGTGTTGCTGCCAGCATACATAACACCTGACGTGGAAACGTTACTCGTGGATGGGGCAGAGTCCTGCATCGGGTCGGGTACCCGACGAGTGACAAAAGTGACAAAAGTGACAAAAGTGACAAAAGTGACGAGTGAAAAAAGGTGATTCGCGGGTGGTATTTTTTCAAACGCTTTTTTCCGGGTTCGGTTCTGGGTAAAACAAAGAAGATGCGGGTCAGGTCGCGGGTATTGCATAATAAATATATTAACATAATAATAATTTTGTTTAATGTTTAAATCCTCAGACTTCTCCCCCGCGGGACCGTGCATAATCATAACCTCTGCAGCGCATCAATCTGCTGCTGTGCGCGCCACATTCAAAATGGCTGAGGTGAAGCTCTCTAGCGGAGAATACAGCATTTTCAATAACACTTCCTCAAGAGCGAAATCCAACGTCTGGGAGGCTTTTGGTTCCTAGATGGAGAAAATAACCAACATCACACGCTTTTTGAGACAAATATGCAACTGCATGTGTTAATAATTGCACGTTTTCACTGCTCATACATATGCTATGCGGGTTCGGGTCGGGTTGCGGATCTTGTGCTGACGGGTCGGGTCGGGTTGCGGAACTAATTGGCAATATGTGCGGGTAGCGGGGCGGGTTCGGTATTGCACGTCGCGGGTGCGGGGCGGGAGCAGGTCTTGAAAATCAGACCCGTGCACCAGGGTTTCCGTTAGCCGGTAATTACCGGTTTTTAGCTGGTGAAATTTATAAATAACCGGTAAATTCAAAACCTGACGGTCAAAATGTCTGGTAATAATTAGGGAGGCTCCGATCGATCGGCCGCCGGTCATTATCGGCCGATATTCACTCTTAATAGTTTGATCGGTGCTCTCTATAAAGGCCGATGAGGAGAGCTGGATCTGATCCATATGGACATGAACGCGAGTGAAGTGTAACCGGACGCGAGAGAGAGATCAGATCAGCTGCTGAGTCTGACCGAGACACGCAGCTCTGCATGATCCCCTGAAGCCCCGCGCTCTGTTTAGCGGGCTGCAGGAGCTGCTTGAGAAACTGACCTGCTGTCAGGAGAGAGAGGGGAAAAGAGAGGCTCCGTTTCTCCCGTGTTATTATTCAAAGTTGATGTAAACTTCTGAATAATGTACGTTATCTACTACAAGTAGTTTGTTTTAATGTAATAATTATGTTGTTTGTTGTTTGTGGAATCATTTATTGAAAAATGAATCTGAATTTTTCGATCTGTTACGATTATAAACTGAAGCAATATAAAAATGAGACCCGTGAACTGAGTTTTAAACTGAAGCATATCTGCTCATAGTCCGGTAATAACCTGCTAAAGGAAACTCTGCTACACAACTCTTATTATTATTATTGAAATATGACCGGTAAGTTTCAAATTAGTCCGGTAAAATAAATTCTGCCCGGTAATTTGACCGGCGAGAAAAAATCCTAGCGGAAACCCTGCCGTGCACGACTCTGGGGCGGACTGGCCATCTGTAGAATCTGGAGAACCACCGAACGCCCGGTCGTCAAGGACCGTTGACGGCCGGCACTTTAAAAGAAATGTGTTTAACGTCATCATTTAAGTTGCGCTAACGGCCGACAGAGGGCGACAGCGGCTGCTAATGCCGTTGTGTGGTTCTTATCTGTCAAATAATCACACACGAAGAAGAAAAAAGACCGGCCACACGAAGAGAAGGGATTAGACGCCGCGGCAGACAGGGAGAATGAAAAAACATGGATACAAATCAAAGAAAACGAAAAGAAAAAGGTGGGGCCGAGAAGGCAAGAGAGAAAAAGGTGAAGTCACTCGCAGGTGAAGCATATAGATGTCGCAAATTGACAGACCTTTTTGGCAGCAGCGCTGCTACAAGCACTATCAGCAGCAGCTTAGAACAAGTGCAAGATGATGAAGAGAATGATGAGGGAGCGTGTTCAGATATACAGCCAGCCTCCTGCGTTCATGATGAGGGACAGAGTTGAGCGGAACAACCAGCTCAACTGGCACATGCAAGAGCAAGAGGTGGGTGAGAAATATCCCTTGAACTCAGTGGCGCTTTCTCCTGGAGGCCAAGGGAACCCGGTGCATTCCTCCGTCTGAATGTGGAGCACTTTTGCTAAATGTTTAGACAAATTGCTGGTGTTACCGCCCTTACATGCTGAACTCTTATTGCACTTTTGGCAACGAGGATTGTCCGCATCGTGACGGATAAAGTTTAACTACAGTGTGTGTGTGTGTGTGTGTGTGTGTGTGTGTGTGTGCGTGCGTGCGTGCGTGTGTATGTGTGTGTGTGTGCGTGTGTGTGTGTGTGTGTGTGTTGCTGCATGTAGCAGCTGCGTGTGTGTAAACTGCCCTGCCCCCTCCCAAGCAGGCGGGAGAGAGAGATCTCTCATCTGGATTGGAAAGATCGAAAATACTAAAAATAATCATAGATGCATTTTGCAGTCTTTTTGCGTATTAGAAACGGAGTTGGCGAAACTAAAACTGCAATATAATCTTTGTGTAGCAATAATACACATGACATATTTTGTACATGTCTCCAGTACCGATAAAAAGACAGATAACGTCGGAGCTTAACGGTACCACTGTCTTTAATAATTCAGCCCCGGGGCCCGTTTAATACCGGGGCTCGGTACCCATCCCTACAACATAACATTAATGATGGTCAAAACATTGTCTCTGACCAGCTAAAAGGAATTATTACTATCAAATTAGTGATATAGTGTGCCAGATTTAATAATCAATCCTACAAATATGTATTACATTTAGTTAATCCGAAATGAAATGTACATTAAAGGAGTTTGAACATATTCTGATAGAATTGTGTGTGAAATGTTTGATCACTTGTTTCTTGTCCTTGATGATGTTGTAAATGGTAATGCAAGAACAATGTCAGACTTGAATTGACTAAAAGGTATCGTCCTATCCCAGGAAACATAACGTGTGATCTTATACCATCATCAGTGAAGTAATGCCCTTGACTGAAAGAGAGATCGAGCTAACGTACACCATGTAGGTCTTAGTGGAGAGTGGGGTAAGATGAGCCCATGTGTACTTTTGTGAAGCCATCTGGGAGTAAATTGACCAATTTACTTCTTCAAGTTTAAACCTGAGCATGAGTATACAAATATATATATCATCCTTTCCTTGGCCACTCCCTGATTTGGTGTCTGCACTGTAGTGACACCTGTTTCTTCAACATTATAAATCCTGTTTGGAGAGAATTCATGCCTGTCAAGCAACCGTCAGCTGACCTACTGGATCATGTTGTCTCGTGCTCAGCCGGCCTGCTAAACCCTTCTCTCTCCAGTTGTGTGGTACAGGCATGTTGTTGCTGTCTGTAATTCAGAGCCAGTTCACAGCATGTCTCTGGAGTAAGGCCATGGAACTGGTCAGCAGGTTTTTGATCTGGTCTAAAGCCCCTTCTCTCTCCGGTGTGAAGACCCTCTTTCCTCTGCTGTTCCTCTGTACCTCCTGTTTTCACTTCCCTTCCTCCTTCCTCTGTATGTCTCTACGCGGGTTGACCTGTCCGTATTTCTGTCTTTTGCCACTGCTCTGATGGATTCTCCAGCCTCTCCATCAGTGGCTCTCTCCATCTCCTCCGTCTTTCTCTTGGACTTCCTTGGCATGATGGCTTTTCTACAATGTTTAAAACATAAAAAACAAATCAGTGACGTAAAACTACACTAGACTTAACTGCAGTGCCTCATGGGACCACTGCCTCTAGTGGGAGAGTGCAGGGATGACGAGCAGCAAAGGGTCAGAGGTCAGGGTCACCTGCCCTACCAGATGGTAGACAACAGCAGTACTTATTTACAATGACTCCTTTGGGAGTCTGGCTTAGGCTAATGACTGCTCCAGGGCAGAGCAGCAGAGTGGGCTGACTCTGTGGAGGGTGGAACACCTACAGTCTGAACTATCATGAGCAAATATTTACAAATCAAAAATAGTCTGTATCATTTTCCTTTTGAAAGGTGTCAGATGTGTAAACTGGGCATGACACCAGCAGCTGTGACAGAGCGGCACATTCCTCAGAGAGAACAGGAGCAGACGCTGCAGGATATTTAATGGCTGACATGAAAATCAATGTAGTGGTTGTAGAGACGCACTCCTACATCTACACTGTCAGGGATCTGTGTGTGTGTGTGTGTGTGTGTGTGTGTGTGTGTGTGTGTCTTTTATCTTACACTTGTCATCGCTCTCTTTCTATAAAGTCACCTTGATTTGGTTCTGCTTCTATTTTAACTGAAAAGTGCAGGAAGTGAATATGTGTGTGTGTGTGTGTGTGTGTGTGTGTGTGTGTGTGTGTGTGTGTGTGTGTGTGTGCACGTGTGTGTGAAAAGACACACAGAATGCATAAAAGATGAGAAGCAACAAGTGTATATTTTTATGTCAAATGTTATTTTTATTAATTATTCACGGTTGCTATTTTTCACTGAATTAACCATACAGTATATTCACATTTTTTAATTACCAGCTGCTTGTTTGGCGGTGATAACATGCTTTTAAGCTCCATTAAAACTGATAATATTCGACTGGAATGTCTCGTTTGTCTGGGACGTTGAAGAACAGTTGGACGGGCACCAGTTTCTAACAGACACCTTCTGTTAGACTCTGTTAACCTGTTCATTCCTTTGTTTTTCTTCACCAAACTGTGTCTCAGGGCTTCTTAACATTTAAAACCTATTAACTTCTCCAACCCACCCCATGAATTGCTTATGCTTAATACATTCTATTTCATACCACCATTAAGCATATGTTAGTTATCAGTGTAAAGGATGGAACAGGTCACCACTTTACTTGAAGGGGCACAGACATGATGAAGTAATGACAAAGTCATGCTTAGTTCATCATGATCACAACCCTTGGAGTTGCTGTGACTGGTCAGTTGTTCGGCCTGGCACTTTGACTGCAGATCTATATGAAGAAGACACGAACATCATTAATAACTCAGAAGTCATAATCATTGAGATACCTTAGTTGATGCATTGATTAAGGTATTGTTCCTGCATTAAGTCATGCATGAGATACCATTACTACCTGTACATTACTGATAGTTCATGAAGTACTACATGCATGAATTCATGATGATTCTTTTACCCTTACCGTAAAGCAGTGGTTCTCAAACTTTTTCTGTCAGGCCCCCCCTTTGGAGAAAAAAAAGAAGTCGGGCCCCCCCCCCCCCTCAACACAAATAGTCAGGCTCAGTGGCGGCGCCAGAGATTTATCTTGGGGGTGCTGTGGGGTAGCTTGACGTTTAGAGATGTCCCGATCCGATCACGTGATCGGGGATCGGAGCCGATCACGTGATTTTCCAAAAATCGGGGATCGGGAGAAAAAAATCGGGGATCGGGATTTTTTTTTATTTTTTTTTTTATAAAATATTTTTATTTTATTTAATGTTACAAAACAAAAATGACCATGTTCACGTCTTAAAGTCATCCTGAAGACTTAGTTTTGGTTTAAAATTACACAACATCATGTATGTGTTGCTTTCTTTGGGCTTGTTTTCATAGACCTGGTTGCTTATTTCTCTGAAATCTGGCAACAGAGTGGGCGCAGTGTCTAATAGTAGCAGTAAGCTAACGAGAGGCTACGTTCAGCTGGTGACTCGGGAGTCGGGACGGAGAAAATGTCAGGAGTTTGGAAGTATTATAAAAATTGAAAGTGAAGGCAGTGTAACAGCCAGATGCAATGTTTGCAAGGCAGAGGTTCCACGTGGTGGAAAGAACAGAGCTACGTTCAACACGAACAATCTAATACGCTACCTGAGAAACAAACACCAACAACAACACGACGGGTACACAGTGGCCACTCAGGTAACGGCACTGAAGCAACCGACACTTTCAGAGACTTTTAAAAGGAAAGAGAAACTGCCCCAGAACAGTGAAAAGGCCAACACAATAACAGCCAAGATAGCTGAATTCATCGCGTTGGATGACCAGCCGTTATCTGTTACCTTTTTTTTCTCTTAATGCATTGCATAAAGATCGGATCGGGAAAAATCGGTATCGGCAGATTGTCAAAATCAAATGATCGGAATCGGATCGGGAGCAAAAAAAGGTGATCGGGACATCCCTATTGACGTTTCATAGATAGTGCTCAAACATTTTTTGATGGGAATGGGTTTCCCATTAATGCACCGGGCGCTACAGAGGAATGTTCTACTGCAACACTCCCCACGCATATACACAGTGTGACAGTTACAGAGAAGGCTCGATAATCAGGCATATAGGTGTAAGCAGGGTTAAAGTGCTATTTTTTATAGGTGGTGTGTGGAACTCACATAGGGGGGTCCGGGGGCATGCTCCCCCGGGAAGACTTTTAAATATTGAAGTTAAAAGCATCAATCTGGTGCACTTTGAGAGCAAAATGAAGAGATCTATGGATACATCTCTCATCACCCAGATGAAACAGAACTGTAAACAGATTGACTTTTTCTTTATGGATATTTTACAAATCACTCCCCTTTTAAACTTTATTTATTTTTTAATGTCATATAGTATTTCATACTTGTTTTTAATTGATTCTCTTATTTTTTTATAACTATAATGATCATATAAATGTGTGCCTCGGAAATAATTGTTTACATTAATGGTGACCAAAACATTTGATAACCATTTTTCCTCCTGGTCTCCCGCGCCCCCTGTCATGCCTCTGCGCCCCCCACTTTGAGAACCACTGCCATAAAGTGTTACCGACCTTTCTGAAGGTGTGTTCTGAAGGTCTCTGTGAGCTAATGAGACAGAGGTCCATGTGAGATACCTGCAGCTGATGTTGGACTGTGCTTTGGAGGTAACTACCAGCTGAAGGAGTGTAAAATGAAACTGTTACCCCGAAGTGAAACATTAGAATTCATTTTAGGTGAGGTTTATGCCAATTTTTAGCCTGGCAAGATCACAGAATACACCATGGAGCCAGATACTGTGGGCAGCCCTGCCAAGCCTATGAGGACACACACTGATTCCCAGGCTGCTCAGACCTGATAACAGCACTGTGTGTGTGTGTGTGTGTGTGTGTGTGTGTGTGTGTGTGTGTGTGTGTGTGTGTGTGTGTGTGTGTGTGTGTGTGTGTGTGTGTGTGTGTGTGTGAGTGAGTGAGAGTGTGTATGTAGTAATGCTTTGTTCTGTGCCGTTTTCTTTAGTGCAGCCATCTGCAATGAGTTAGAGAGAGAGACAAGAAGTGGGGCTGCAGGCTGACGTGCTTAACTAACAATAATGCTTAATTCATTATATCTGTCTATCTAGCATAAAATCCCAATAAGCTAGCAAATGTAAAACACTAGTGCTAGCTAATGTTTTGCAAACTATTAAAAGTGAGGCTATTACAGTAGACCTAACGTTAGTCTAGTAGCCTCACTTCTAATATGTTGCTAAACATTTGCTAGATACATGTTGGCTAGCTAATGAGCTATCAACCTGAAAAACTGCGAGGCTCCACTCGCAGCCCCTCCCCCCTCCGCACCGAGACGCTGCACGCACCCCCAACTCTGACTGACTTCCCGCGTCCCTGTGTAACTGGGAAACTGATAGAATTGGATCATAAGATCGTGGTGTTTTTGCAGCTTCAGCTGAGGGGATGGGGATGTTTATTGAACTTCGGTTTAACACATGTGTGGCTCTGCCGCTCAGCGCTGCTGCTTGTTGCTTCAGTCTGTGGCTGAAGTCGAATAGTCCATTTAGCTTAGGAACCTTCCTAAAGGAGTGAAATGACCCGGAAGTCCCTCAGTGGCAGCCATGATAAGTGCCGTTCGAATTCTCTAGAATGATGAGAATGATAGGAAAGGAGGTTTTAAACTTCCTTTATAACCTCCTTTAGCTTAGGAACCACTGAACCTCCCTAACCGAAAGGAGAGGAGAAAATGCTGCCCCACAATGCCTTGCAGCCGCAGCATTTGCCGTCACTCAACAGTCGGCCGTTCACGAAAACAACCGATTATGACGGAGAAATGATATCATGAAAGTTACGGTGCTTATTAAGCATTTTAAAACATAGGTGGTAAGTTGCCAAAGTGCTTTGTTTTGAACGTTCATCAGTATTATAATCAAAAAGAGAAATATGAACGTTAGTTTTTACTGAAATGATCAAATAAAGTCAACATTTCACTGAGCTGTGTGGGGTTTGTTCAGCTTCTAAAAGATGTTTGAATGGTGATATACACAGTGATAGATGTTAAGGACTAACGTTTATAATAAATACATTTGTATTGATTTTAAGATCTTTAGTTCATACAATCATACGTATTGGATCATTTGTATTAATGTGGACTGGAGGGAGAGGGTGACGAGCATAAGTTTCACTTTCCTTTTTATTTCAATTCCAACTTTGGTCCTGAAGAATATGTTTCTCTGTTGTCTGAGCAGCAGCATCAGAGCATGGTGCAGAGTCTCCAGATGAGTTCACAGTAGTCCCTCGTTCTTATTGAACATCCATGTTGTAGTCCGCTGTACAGGAAACTGTGGTTTCCATGGTCTCCCCACAGCAGCAGACGCACACAATGACGTCCGCTGGCGCATCATAAACACGTCGGAGAGTGAAAGTGCATTCGGATTCTCTAAAGTACCTCAGTCTCTTCTCCTAAGTCCTTTTGAATTCTCCTATCCACTATCCCTTAACCCCGTGACGTTTCACTCAGATCTTTGGACTATTCGACTGCAGCCTGTGTCTGTGTTCTTTCGCACCTGCCTGTAATTTGAGAAGGTCCCGCCTCTCTGGCTGGCTCCTGCCCGGAAAATCTTCAATGTTGATTGACACTTCAGTAATAGCCTATCAGATAGCGCTGTGGGCGGGACATAGAGTGGTGACTGCAGCCAGAGAAACGGCCGCATCAGAGTTTTATCGGCAATTTGATAAAAAAGGCCGATACCGATAATCGGTCAAATGCGGAAAATCGGCCAGGCCGATTATCGGTCGACCCCTAATTTGAATCATTATTCTCATTTGAGTATAGATTGAAATGATTGCAAATATGTTCTATTAAGTCTGTTTAAAACTTCTAGCTATCCTGCAGCTCTTCAATACATATTGTAACACTTCACAAGTAGCATTGCAATGGCCCTTTACCAGTTCCAACCTCCACCCCCCACCTCACCTCCTGCAGCCTCGCTCGGACCTCGCCTGTTTTAGAATTCAACCGTCATTGATCTCAACCATCTGTAAAGTGTTGTGACTCCATCTTAGAAACACATGGCAAAGTTCTCGATATAGCTTCGCTGGTAGTTTATCCAGGACCACATGTTGCGATGTTAATGCACATCTTGGAAACACTTTCTTTAAGGCAGTTGTGAAGTTGATCAGTTCAGAAAAGCTGTATTTTGTTGGTTAGAAAACAAGATCTCTGCGATTACCTCAGGATACATTTTAACTGACCCACGCTTTACTAGTTCTTTATTTTGAGTAAAATATTCTAGCACCAAGGTGTCTCTTGCTTTTGTGCTCCTGCCCAGAGAGTACTGTTGAACCTCAACATTTCAAAACATTTGAAATGACATTAAGATTATATCTGATATCCCCTCACATTAAAAGAGCTGAGTGTCGGTGCAGACCAAAGACCAGATCCCTCCTCAGATTGTCGGCTGGGCGGAATCGGGGATAAATCACCTTTCTGTCTGCATCCCTCTGACTCTCTCCAGCTCTGCGTTTTGACATGTCTTTGTAGCCTTGACACATAATCGTACACAGGTCACGCCAACCAAGCACAATGCTGTAACCACACCTCCAGAACCCAACCGACTCATGTATGCTTTAAATAACTCTACCTGTACAGGCTTGCATCTATCTTGTAGTCCAATACTAACTGCACAATATTTACTGACACTGAGCGGTGCACACATAACACTGTGCAGACGTGCAACATTCTGCTGCAGTATAATTCACTATTTGATATAACACTAACATTCCTGACAATAGACCTCAATAGTCATCTTTTATGGAGTACATGCCTTTTTAATAACATTTTTTAATGGAACATTCATAAATCTAAATAAATATAACTTAAATATACATGACCTCTTAAATTAAAATAAAGTGAACATTAACACCAATATTATCATTTATAAAATGCTATAACAAAAAAAATAACATGAGCAGCAGATTTTTAATTAAATATACCAACTACAAAATAAGCGGGTATTAAAGTGCAAAGAACAACAAAACGGAAATGGAAGTGAAAAGGCCTGATGGTGGCGCTAAATCAGAGCCTGTTCTCAGTCTGTTTCTCATCATGCATCTGGTGTGTGATCCAATACCGTTACCATAGCCTCGCCCTTTAACAGTTATCACGAGCCCTGGCTCAGCCTTACTCACCAAGAGCCCAGCGCCTAGCCTTCTTACAGGCAAAGTCACTGATCAAGTCCTTGAAGTCCAGCTTTCTAGCCAACTGGCTTTCAATGGACAGCATGGCAAGACTGCAAAGCCTTATGGGGGACAGGGCTGCTAAGTCTAGAGATGGATCTGTTGGTCCTGGCACCAGGGGGAGGGACAACTGGTTTAGTATGAATAGCTGCTAAAAATGTACCTGCATTTATTAAATGTCAGCTAAAAGAGGAGTGAAATAAAAAACCTCTGCATTTTCTGTGAAGATATTAACAGTACTTAATGTCAGCAAAACTTTACAATTATTATTTACAATGGACTACGCTTAGCTAACAGACTAATTTCCACCACTCATGGACCACACCCACCTTTTCTTTTGAAAAACTGGGTGACATACTGTCGCCCTTTAGTCCCTCTCTCTTGTCTTTCTCTCCTTTCTTTTCTTTCTTGAAAGCCTGACTTTGTGAGTCGTTGAGACATCGTACACACGTACGTACTAGCATCCCTGCTCCTCACATGCTCTCACTCTGTGCTAGAAAGTGCGGTGCCGCACAGCGTTTGGAGGCAGGACCAAACCATTACATGTAAATAGAAGGGGGTGTACAGAGGCTTTGGGTAATTAACTTTTGGAAGAAAATAAATTAAATGAATCGTACGTTTAGTGAGTACATTATGACGTTATATTAATGTTAATTATTGATGATTGATGAAAGGTTACTTAAACATTTTTTCTTAATGTTCTAAAAATATTTGGGGTCCCTGTCAGCCCTTAGAATCGTCCTAACTTTTCACCCCCTGCACACAGAGTAATGGAAGGAGTGCTTTCACTGCTCTGCACCCCGGCCTGATCATGATGTCTGATTGTCTTTTTCAGGACAGTAACAAATCAGTTACTGCAACCGGACCAGTGAACAGTATTTGATAACCTCAATTCACTTTCACTAGAAGAAGAGAAGATGAACATGTATTTATCCACCTAGGGGAAATTCAGTTTTCAATCTGGTTTACTGTATATATGTTGAATACTCACACAGTTATACATACAGTATACGGGTGCACACATGCACATGCATTTTAATACACTATGCAGAATACAGGTAGAATACACATGCACATTTATCTGGAGAGGTGTCAGAGCGAAGAGGCTGCCTGTCTCACCGGTGCCAGGGAGCAGTTAGGGGTTCAGTGCCTTGCTCAAGGGAATCTTGAATATTCGGCTTCTTCCCATGATGCTTACATGCTTATGTCGTAGCAATTTAAGGCACTTATCTGTGATTACAATTTAAATAACGTTTTCTTTGGTTTCATTAGTTATATAATAACATACTTAAATTTGTCCTGATTAAAATAAATCAGGTCGCGGGGGAAGCAGTTCCAGCAGAGAGCCCCAAACTCTTTTCCCTGGCGACATCAACCAGCTCTGACTGGGGGATCCCAAGGCGCTCCCAGGCCAGCGAAGAGATATAATCCCTCCACCTGGTCCTAGGTCTACCCCTTGGTCTCTTCCCAGCTGGACGTGCCTGGAACACCTCCCTAGGGAGGCGCCCAGGTGGCATCCTAACTAGGTGCCCGAACCACCTCAACTGGCTCCTTTCGAGGCGAAGGAGGAGCGGTTCAACTCCGAGTCCCTCCTGGATGACCGAACTTCTCACCTTATCCCTAAGGGAGACACCAGCCACCCGGCGGAGGAAACCCATCTCGGCCGCTTGTATCCGCGATCTCGTTCTTTCGGTCATGACCCATCCTTCATGACCATAGGTGAGGGTAGGAACGAAAATGGCCCGGTAGACAGAGAGCTTTGCCTTCTGGCTCAGCTCCCTTTTCGTCACAACGGTGCGGTAAAGCGACTGCAGTACCGCTCCCGCTGCTCCGATTCTCCGGCCCGTCTCACGCTCCATTGTTCCCTCACTCCAGAACAATACCCCGAGATACTTGAACTCCTTCACTTGGGGTAAGGACTCATTCCCTACTTGGAGTGGACAGTCCATCGGTTTCCTGCTGAGAACCATGGCCTCAGATTTGGAGGTGCTGATCCTCATCCCAGCCGCTTCAAACTCGGTTGCGAACCGATCCAGTGAGTGTTGAAGGTCGCAGACCGATGAAGCCATTAGAACCACATCATCTGCAAAAAGCAGTGGTGCAATCCTTAGTCCACTGAACTGCAGACCCCCTCCCCATGACTACGCCTCGAAATCCGATCCATGTATATTACAAACAGGATTGGTGACAAAGCGCAGCCCTGGCGGAGGCCAACCCTCACCGGAAATGGGTCCAACTTACTGCCGAGGACCCGGACACAGCTCTCGCTTTGGGAGTACAGAGATTGGATGGCCCTGAAATATGAAATATCTAAAATATGGAGCTAATTTCCTCATTTATGAACAAAGAAAAGCTGGTTAAATGCTTAGCTTAAATAAAGTAATTGTAATTCAAATAAGAACAATGAAATATATATCAAGGTGTACTATATTTATTCAGCTTTGGAAGTCAGATCCTTAACTTAAGTATAAGTACTCATTAGCACAATTTTTGCACAATTTGTCAATGTTGTAGAATTCACACTAAAGATATGTTATCAATGCATCTCTAAATATGTGTTATCAGGATAAAGTGATCTCAATAAGCTTTCCTAAATGATTTAATGTTATATATTATTTTTAAATGATTATTTTTTCTTTCTTTCTTTTTCTTTGTCTATATTGCCCTCAGCTAGTCAGATATTACATTATATTTGGATGTTGTTGTTGAAAGTTTTTTAAAAACTTCGACACTTTTTCAACAGCGCCATAAATGGAGTTTTGAGCACCCAAGCAGCTGGTAGCAACTGTGTTTGGAGTATGGTTTAGTTCTGCATCAGTGATCCCTCTCCTGCTGGGTTTGGATCCAGCTCAGCACTCCGGGAACACTGAACCTTCTTCTTCTCTGCTTCCTGTTTCACTCCTGTCACTGACTTCCTCCTGGCTCCTTGTAAATGTTGGCAATCCAGGAAAGTGAAGATGGTCAACAGCGTGATGAGGTGGACTAACATTTAACGGAAATGTCACGCCGTTATTCTGATATCAAGTGGAAAATATTTGTGATTCAGTGTCACTGAATCTGAGGGTAAAGCAGCAGAGCTCCTCTCTGACTTTAAAGCGCTCTGATTGGGTGAGATGAGTCACACACATGTTTTCTAATGAGCTGACAGGGCACATCAGTGTCCGGGTTTCTGATTGTGTGTGTGTGTGTGTGTGTGTGTGTGTGTGTGTGTGTGTGTGTGTGTGTGTGTGTGTGTGTGTGTGTGTGTGTGTGTGTGTGTGTGTGTGTGTGTGTGTGTGTGTGTGTGTGTGGCTGATTGCACCTTAGGGCCCAGCAGAGTATGGAGGCCAGTTGAAACAGCGCGACATCAGATGTATGCAAATCACACACACCAGAAACACACACACTCTTCTCTCAGCCATTTACATTTTACTACACAAGTGAAATAACTCTCCCTCACCATGTCCAGTTTTAATCAGAATAATGACATCATGGTCGACTGGTTGACTGCATTGCTGGCCCCCCACACTCCTACTCTATCCCTCCTTTATATATAAGAGAATGGGAGGGATGAAACCCTCTTTAATGGTCAGACATGCAGAGCACACAGCACACACAGTGACATTTGGCCTCTGCTTTTAACCCATCCTAGTAGTAGGAGCAATCGGCAGCTATTATACAGCGCCCGGAGAGCAATGGGAGTGAGGGGGGAAAGGTGATTTGTATGTCCGGTGCCTTGCTCAAGGGCACCACGGCAGGGCAGGAGGTGAACTGGGACCTCTCCAAGTAGCAATCCACACTCCATATTTAGGTCTGGCCGGCGACCCTACAGCTCTCAGTCCAAGCGCCTACTGACTGAGCCACTGCCATGGAGCTATTAGAAGTATATATGTATGTATGGAACATGTAACACGCCTACAAAACAAGCATTCTCTTATTGCAGCTGTGTGTGTTCATAATGGGCATTATGACTGACAGATGAAGGTAGCATGTGTGGATGTGTGCAGTTCAAGGGGATCACTGATTTTCCTCTGCATTAGAAAGGAGAATTACTTGCTTCCCTTTATTATAATTCAACACACTTTCTATCAGTCCTTTACATTTTATTTGGAAGAAATAAAACATTGAACCTGTTAATAGAAACCTAAAGTAGAAAAAGTATTAGGCTAGCAATAACGATGGGAGATAGTGGCTCTGCCTGTTTTCAGATGACATACCTCTGACACTGGTTCCCCATCTCTCCTCATCCTCCTGGATCTGACTGCAGCTTTTGACACTGTCGGCCATAACACCCTCCTTCAGCGCCTCCAATACACCATCGGACTCTCTGACTCCGCCCTGAGCTGGTTCCAGTCCTACCTGTCTGGAAGAACAAAGTTTGTCTCCTTGGGAGGTGCGAGGTCCCAGACACACCCTGTCACCCGTGGTGTCCCTCAAGGGTCGGTCCTCAGGCCCACTCTGTTCACCCTGTACACTCTGCCCCTTGGCCGTGTCATCAGCCAGCATGGAATATCATTCCATTGCTACGCTGATGACACGCAGCTATATATAAAGACAGACCCTATCCCACATGCTTCCTCACTGTCACCATCATCATCACCGTTCCCATCAACATCCTTTAACACCTGCATTGAGGAGATAAAGGCTTGGATGCAACAAAACTTCCTGCAGCTAAATAGCTCCACAACAGAGGCTATTTTAGTTGGCACACCAAACCAGGTCCAGTCATCCCCCATAACCCACATTACATTTTCTGGACAAAATATTCCCCTCTCCACATCAGTTACCAATAGGGATGTCCCGATCACCTTTTTTTGCTCCCGATCCGATTCCGATCATTTGATTTTGACAATCTGCCGATACCGATTTTTCCCAATCCGATCTTTATGCAATGCATTAAGAGAAAAAAAAGGTAACAGATAACGGCTGGTCATCCAACACGATGAATTCAGCTATCTTGGCTGTTATCTTTGTGGCCTTTTCTCTGTTCTGGGGCAGTTTCTCTTTCCTTTTAAAAGTCTCTGAACGTGTCGGTTGTTTCAGTGCCGTTACCTGAGTGGCCGCTGTGTACTCGCCATGTTGTTGTTGGTTTTTGTTTCTCAGGTAGCGTATTAGATTGGTCGTGTTGAACGTAGCTCTGTTCTTTCCACCACGCGGAACCTCTGCCTTGCAAACATTGCATCTGGCTGTTACACTGCCTTCGCTTTCAATTTTATAATACTTCCAAACTCCTGACATTTTCTCCATCCCGACTCCCGAGTCACCAGCTGAAAGTAGCCTCTCGTTAGCTTGCTGCTACTATTAGACACTGCGCCCACTCTGTTGCCAGCTTTCAGAGAAATAACCAGGTCTGAAAACAAGCCCAAAGAAAGCAACACATACATGATGTTGTGTAATTTTAAACCAAAACTAAGTCCTCAGGATGACTTTAAGACGTGAACATGGTCATTTTTGTTTTGTAACATTAAATAAAAAAAAAAAAAGAAATTGCTAGTGGGAATGCTTTATGCTGAAAAGCTGACGCTAAACTGCTATGCTGAAATGTAATGTGTAAGAAGAAAGTGAAGAATTTAGATTAAAATGAAATGTGTACGAAGAAAGTGAAGAATTTAGATTAAAATGAAATGTGTAAGAAGAAAGTGAAGAATTTAGATTAAAATGAAATGTATAAGAAGAAAGTGAAGAATTTAGATTGAAATTATACATGAACACTGGGGGCTTGAATGTGTGCTGAGAGAAGAAAATAAAGTAAAAAGGCTTGGAAAAGCAGCAGAATATTTGAACTGCAAACTTCTGAACTAACTTGATGGCGAATGATCTGTTGCCATGGCAACGGCATTTGATGACACCCCATAATACGCTTAGATGCGTTGATGGCTGCATCGTTACCAAACCTGTGAAGTCTTGGGCTGTTTAGAGTATTTGCACTGAAGTTATGAGAAAACCGTGTTTCAAGGCGAGCATTTTGTTGCCATGGTAACGGCATTTGATGACACACCATAATATGCTTAGATGCGTTGATGGCTGCTTCGTTACCAAACCTGTGAAGTTTTGGGGCGTTTGGAGCAGTTTCACTGAAGTTATGAGAAAACCGTGTTTCATGGCGAGCATTGTGTTGCCATGGCAAAGGCATTTGAAAATATCTCAACTGTCCCATAGATGTCTTCACGGCTGGACTGTTAGCACAAATGTGAAGTTTGAGCACTTTTGAAACATTTTCATAGGAGTTATAGCGACATCATGTTTTATGGCGAGGGATGTGTTTCCATGGAAACGGCATATGGTGAGATCTCAGATTTGGCCTAGAGCTCTTGAGGCATGGACCGGTGATATACAAGTGGAGATTGGGGGACGATTGGACCGTGTCCATTGGACTTATAGCGACATCCTGTTTCCATGGAAACAGCATATGGTGAGATCTCAGATTTGGCGTAGAGCTGTTGAGGCATGGACCGGTGATATACAAGTGAAGATTGGGGGACGATTGGACCGTGTCCATTGGACTTATAGCGACATCATGTTTTATGGCGAGTGGTCTGTCACCATGGCAACGGCATTTGATGACACCCCATACTACGCTTAGATGCATTGATGGTTGCATCGTTACCAAACCTGTGAAGTTCTGGGCTGTTTGGAGTATTTTCACTGAAGTTATGAGAAAACCGTGTTTCAAGGCGCACATTGTGCCATGACAACGGCATTTGAAGACATCTCAAAACTGTCCCGTAGATGTCTTCACGGCTGGACTGCACACTGCTATCTGAAGTCTGCTGCTCTGAGCATGTCAGCTGGAGCGATGACATCATCGTGTTCCATTACACAGGTGTTTATAGTTGAGCTAATGAGCTCTGTAGAGTTCACAGGTTTCCATTGTTCTGAATGAGAGATGAACCTCTTACATGTGAACGTTTTGTGGAAGAACCGTAACAGATATCTGTGACATTTCAAAACGTGAAGCATGTCAAGGAAGTTGAGTATCTGAAGTGTAATTCTTGTGTAGTTTCGGGTTAATAATGTGGCCTTTTTGGCAGTTTAACTAAAGGTGTGCGGCTGCTACCGTGAGGAAATATCTGCCTGAAATTACAATGGGCTTCAATGGAGGAATGTTGAACGTTTTTGTCACTTCATGCCCTCAAGAGGCATTTTGTTGAATTATTTTTGCTTAATTATTTGTCATTTTTCAAGCTACGAGATGTTTTCCTACGTTTATCATGAAAATTATGTCCCAGGAATGTAGGGTTTGGGAATTATGGCAGTTTTAAAAAAATATATGAAGGCAAATTTCAAGATTTCTTACCCTCTAGCTGTGACATCACGCCCTCTAGTTAATGTTAAAATGTGAATA
This sequence comes from Pseudochaenichthys georgianus, assembly GCF_902827115.2. Taxonomy (NCBI): domain Eukaryota; kingdom Metazoa; phylum Chordata; class Actinopteri; order Perciformes; family Channichthyidae; genus Pseudochaenichthys; species Pseudochaenichthys georgianus. Next base: position 1,016,648 of record NC_047510.2, read on the forward strand.
AAACAAGATCTGAACAAATGTAAATATCTCTAAAAGTAAGAATCAGATTTAAATGTTTTTTACACGAATAATGTCAGAATGATGTGTAACATTTTAAAGTTGGAATGAGGTTTCTGAGTGAAAGTATGAATGAACAGTTAGCAGTTGAAGTCGCATGAAGATTTGTTGAAGTCTGAAGATTTCCTCCATTGACTTCAATGTTAAAAATGTGATGTATTATGGGATGTATCTCTGGAATTATGAAAGTTATGAATGATAAAAGTAATAGCCATCGATTCCCGACCGAGCTGAACGTTTTGATGTTTGAACGGAGTTTCTGCGATGTTCAATGCGGGAGAAGAAGAGGGCCAAAATACCGGCGGAATAATAATAATAATAAAAATGTTGTCCGTAGAAGAACAGCATTCCCACTAAAAAATGTAAGTAACCTTTCATCAATCCTCAATAATTAACATTAATAGAACGTTATATTGATAAATGACTCACTAAACTTACGATTCATTTAACTTATTTTCTTCCAAAAGTTTATTACCCAAAGCCTCTGTACACCCCCTTCTATTTACATGTAATGGTTTGGTCCTGCCTCCCAACGCGGTGCGGCACCGGCACTTGCAGAGAGTGAAAGCATGTGAGGAGGGATGCTAGTACTTAGCCTACGTAAGTGTGTTGTACTATGGTTGTACCATGTTTCAACGGCTCAAAAAGTCAGGCTGTAAGAAAAGAAGAGAAAGGAGAGAAAGACAAGAGGGACTAAAGGGCGACAGTATGTCACCCAGTTTTTCACAAGAAAAGGTGGGTGTGGTGGAAATTAGTCTGTTAGCTAATGTTTTTTTGTTTACTAAGCTGACATTAAGTACTGTTAATATCTTTACAGAAAATTCAGAGGTTTTTCATTTCACTGCTCTTTTAGCTGACATTTAAAGGTATGGTCGGTAATTCACTTCAGAAACACTTTTTGTTATATTCCATGGAATGCTCTTAACATCCCGATAGCAATGAATATATGAAGTGCTTTGACAATAAATACATACAAACATGTCATATGTGGAAGCCGTGGCGCTGTAAAAAGCACGACCAATCATCTGAGCCGGCCCGGCTAAAATGACTGGATGGCCTACCTGCCTGTCAGCCTTCCACCTGTGCACAAACTGACCTCGTGCCCTCATTGGTCATGTGCGCGTTCGTGTGTGTTGGAGGAGGAACTCTAAAGGAAGGGGCAGATTTTTTTCGGTTGTGTACTTTCAGATTCTAGCGCACTCGAGCTGGTTTCTCCATTCGTACCTACCTATCTTTTAATAGATGCAGGCACATTTTTTGCGCATATTCATACTAAATCAGTTGTCCCTCCCCCTGGTGCCAGGACCAACATATCCATCTTTAGGCTCAGCAGCCCTGTCCCCCCATAAGGCTGAACCTGAACCAGCTTTTCTCCCAACTGAAGGAGGTGAGCAGCATTGTGTTGAATGACATGCCACTTAACATATCTGAAGGGAGACTGGAATACAATATATATAAAACAAAAAGCTAACATCTAATTTAAATTATACATTTCAAACAGTATTTTCCCACACAGCCAATGATCTACATAAAACAAAAAACTGCTTTTAGTCTATTTAGGATGATGGACAGTTTGAAGCATTGAGGGATCAGTCTGTATTTTAGTTATGATATTAATACTAATGTTATTATATTAAAGCAGGGGTGGGGAACCTCCGGCCCCCGGGACGTATACGGACCACTAGACCATTTGGTACGGCCCTCGAGGTAATTTATAAACAAAGTGGCCTGTGCCTGGTGGTGGGGCCCAATGTGATATATGTTCATGGGGCCCAAAATCCCTGGCGGCACCCCTACACCTCAGGAACATTGCAAAACTCCGTCCCACACTCTCCCTGTCAGATGCTGAACAGCTGGTCCATGCCTTCGTCTCCTCAAGGCTCGATTGGTGCAACGCTCTCCTCATCGGGACTCCTAGCGGGAGCCTTCAGAAGCTCCAATACGTTCAGAACAGTGCCGCTAGGATCCTGATGAGGGTGAGAAAATACAACCACATCACACCCGTCCTTCATTCCCTCCACTGGCTTCCTGTCTCATTCAGGATCGAATACAAGATCTCACTGTTGACCCATCAATGCATCCACGGGAATGCTCCTTCATCAATCAATCAATCAATCAATCAATCAATCAATCAATCAATCAATCAATCAATCAATCAGTCAATCAATCAATGTTTATTTATATAGCCCAATATCACAAATGTTACATTTATCTCAGTGGACTTCACAGTTTGTACAGAATATCCTTCATACCTAAAATAACTACTCACATCCAGTGGCGTATCCACCATAGGGCCAGGGTGGGCCCAGGCCCACCCAGTTTACTCATTGGCCCAACCTGAGAAAGCTTCGGTGTCATTTAAAAAGCACACAAGAACACCTTACAATTCATAACATATTCCAAGGAAAGGTTTTAAGACAGTACAAAGAATGCAGTCCGGGTGATGTTTTTTATGTGGGGTGCAGATGAGAGGGAGCTGTCCAGAATGACACCAAGATGTTGTGTTTGAGTTCTTGATAAGCCATTAAAACAGTAAAATACGTGTCTCCTGTTCATAGTAGAGGACCTGGGTTAGATATGTATGTACTTAATTTAGGAGAGAATATCTCAACTGTTGTAGGCTAATATGATCCCACTGAACAACTTGGGAAAAAAAAATCGGGACGGTCCACATTAATTTCGGGACGGCTTGGATTGTATTTCGGGACGGTTCCGGGAGGATGGGGAAAAAAGTTAGTCGAGAGCCCTGCCCGCTCCTGCTGCCTGCTTGTGGCAGACCACACTTCCACGCTCACCGGCAGGCCCTGACTGGCCATCGGGAGGACCGGGAGGGTGTGTGTATGTGTGGCACGAGCGAGCGAGAGAGAGACCTTACGTGCATTGTTGTTGTTAGCATCTGGTGCTAGCTAGCTGCGCTAACGGATATAAGGAGCTGTTTAAATGAAAACAGAGGAGTGACATTTCGCCACAACTGCACCGAGCACTTGATGCAGGAAGCAGACAGCGGGACATTGTAGGAGAAGTCAGCACACTCAGCTCGGATACTGCGCGCAACATGATTGCAGCGTCCAGGTAGCTCCCGTTCGAACATATGCCTTGAGTTGCACATAGCTCCAACGATCCATCTCTCACACACACACACACACACACACACACACACACACACACACACACACACACACACACACACACACACACACACACACACACACACACACACACACACACACACACACACACACACCATTTGTATTGTATTATTGTATGAGCGGTTCCAGGTTGAATTGAGGCGAATATTTGTAATGTTCAGAGGTTGTTGTGTTTAATACTCATGATAATATTTCTCATTGTTCAAATGATAATAAACATTTGCATAAAGCATATTTGTCCACTCATATGTTGATAAGAGTATTAAAAACTTGAAAAATATCCCTCTAAGGTACTTTTAGAACAGATACAAAATGTGCGATTAACTATTTTAATCGACTAGCAGCCCTAGTAACTACTTATGACAAGGTATTTGGATTATCGTGTATAACTGCATGATTCATGATGAGGGGACGGCTGTGGCTCAGTGGGTGTATGGGTGTCTACGGTGTCTAACAATCAAAAAGTAGTTAGTAGTTCAATCCCTCGCCCCAGTCAACAAGTCCAAGTGTTCTTAGTAACTAACCAGTAACTGGTTTTGGAGGCAGATGTTACTTTTTACTAATAAAGTAAAAATAAAGGAGTGACAGTTATTATACGTTTAAATAAAAAGTATTTGATTGTGAATGTTTTATTTTTCTTTATTGCTTCTTATGAACCTAAGCATGGGACTGGGAACATTTACAAAGAGACAAATTAGGTTTTTGGTTTTAAATGCTCAGTGTTCATTGTTAGTATAGAGTATGTGGGCACTGATTTGCCCACTAACTAAACATTAGAGTGGAACTCAAAATGAGCGACTACATGCACTGGGTGATAGGATACGTGGAAAAATGTAGGACCCAAATGCAGATTACAAAAAAGGTAAAAGGTCTAGAAACAAAAGCGAGCTTTATTTAAAAGCTGATGAACAAAACATGGCATGAATCGAAACAGTAGCACAAGGAAGCAACAACACAAGAACTAACCGTGACCAACATGGAGGGAGACAGGAAAGACAATGAACCGACAAGGCACACAGGGAAAGACTAAATACAAAGAGGGGTAATCACAGGACAAGACACAGCTCGGTAAGGGAGGCAGAAACACAAGGGCAACAGGTGAACACAATCAGACAATCAGACACAGGAGGGAAGACAAGAGACAGGGAGAACAGAACAGCAAAATAAAAAATAAAAAAGTCTGAGCAAAGAGAGCCCCCCCCCCCCCCCCCCTGAAAGCAGAACTCCTTCACACCAGTCCCAGAACCCATCTCATCATTCCTTGTTGTATAAAGCTGTGTATTTTAAACAGTGTTATAGCCTAGATAGAATTCAGCATTGTAAGTAATATAGTTTAAACAGTTGAAATTCCCTTTCTATACTGGGACAAGTGAAGGTGTAGAAAGAGTTCACGTGGTTGTAATCCTTCTTCTACACTGAGGCAAGCATTTAAAAACAAGGTCATAAAGATGAACCCTTCTTCACTAAAGGTTTAAAGTCCTGATGACAAACAAGAAGGTTAATACACCCTCCCTCCGGCTTTATGGTCTTGTTTTCCTTTATTCAAGAAAATATACATATCAAACATATACACACAACACATTGAGACCAGGGGGACACAGGTATTAAACACAGTACATTTTTGACAAATCAAAAAGGACACCATTTAAAGTAAAATAGTTATGGTTTTGATTGCGTTCTTATTTTTAATATTTAAAAAATTGGTGCCATATTATTTTAATTGTAAGTAAACATTTGGTTTAGGGTCAGGCAATTTCTTCTTTTGAATGTGACATTTTCCCAAAATAAAATGATATAAATGATAAAAAAAAAACGATATAAATATTGTTAAAAATAACAATATTTGTATCAAATCCATCACCTTTAAAGTTTATAAAATATCCTCATCCTGAAGTTGTATCGTTCATCCAGTTTTTCTTAAAAGAGTCCAAGCAGTGATAGTCATGGTGTCCTCCTGCTGTCTCTCCTAAAGACACACTGTTTACTGCTCAAAGGCACTTCAGCAACCCCTCACTGCTGACCCACTGAAAACGCTCCAAAAACGATTCACATTAACAGAGTGCCGTACCTCTGCTTGTTGCCATGGTGAACGTCAGAAGCTCTAAGCCCCAGGTTTGTGTGTGTATGAGTTTGTGTGTGTTTGCATCTGTGTGTGTGAGAGCAGGTAAAATAGCAGATTTTCAGTCATAATCCTCTCTAAGCTCACTCGCCCTCTGCTAGCTTCAACCATGCTGTGTGTGTGTGTGTGTGTGTGTGTGTGTGTGTGTGTGTGTGTGTGTGTGTCTGTCTGAAGCTTTACTTTCATGCCCCATTTTGTGTATGTTGAATTGTCTGTGTGTCAGAGAGGAGCACTGAGGGCAGCAGAGATATACACCATCCGACAGTCTGCATGATAATGAGCTGTTAGGGAGCAGGCTTTAGACACACACACACACACACACACACACACACACACACACACACACACACACACACACACACACACACACACACACACACACACACACACACACACACACACACACACACACACACACACACACACACACACACAGTCGTTTTCTTCCCCATGTGCATTTCTTTTTCATCTCCCCCTGCCTCCCAAGTATTTTTTCCCTTCCTCTCTTGTTTTTCACCCAGCTTTGCTCTTCTTATCGCTTCTGTCTCGGAGCTTAGCCCTTTCTTACTTTCAGCAGCACACACACACACACACACACACACACACACACACACACACACACACACACACACACACACACACACACACACACACACACACACACACACACACACACACACACACACACACACACACACACACACACACACACACACTCCCACTCAGTACACACACACACACACACACACACACACACACACACACACACACTACATACATAATGGAGCACAGCAAATACACTGAACAAAAATATAAATGCAACACTTTTGTTTTTGCTCCCCTTCTTCATCAGATGAACTCAAAGATCTAAAACATTTTCTACATACACAAAAGAACCATTTCTCTCAAATATTGTTCACAAATCTGAAAACATCTGTGATAGTGAGCACCTCTCCTTTGCCGAGATAATCCATCCCACCTCACAGGTGTGGCATATCAAGATGCTGATTAGACAGCATGATTATTGCACAGGTGTGCTTTAGGCTGGCCACAATAAAAGGCCACTCTGAAACGTGCAGTTTTGCTTTATTGGGGGGGTCTGGGGGGGTTACGAAAACCAGTCAGTATCTGGTGTGACCACCATTTGCCTCACGCAGTGCAACACATCTCCTTCGCATAGAGTTGATCAGGTTGTTGATTGTGGCCTGTAGAATGTTGGTCCACTCCTCTTCAATGGCTGTGCCAAGTTGCTGGATATTGGCAGGAACTGGAACACGCTGTCGTATACGCCGATCCAGAGCATCCCAAACATGCTCAATGGTGACATGTCCGGTGAGTATGCTGGCCATGCAAGAACTGGGATGTTTTCAGCCTCCAGGAATTGTGTACAGATCCTTGCAACATGGGGCCGTGCATTATCATGCTGCAACATGAGGTGATGGTCGTGGATGAATGGCACAACAATGGGCCTCAGGATCTCCTCACGGTATCTCTGTGCATTCACAATACCATCAATAAAATGCACCTGTGTTCGTCGTCCATAACATACGCCTGCCCATACCATAACCCCACCACCACCATGGGCCACTCGATTCACAACATTGACATCAGAAAACCGCTCACCCACACGACGCCACACACGCTGTCTGCCATCTGCCCTGAACAGTGAAAACCGGGATTCATCCGTGAAGAGAACACCTCTCCAACGTGCCAGACGCCATCGAATGTGAGCATTTGCCCACTCAAGTCGGTTACGACGACGAACCGGAGTCAGGTGGAGACCCCGATGAGGATGACGAGCATGCAGATGAGCTTCCCTGAGACGGTTTCTGACAGTTTGTGCAGAAATTCTTTGGTAATCAAATTCTTGATTTTGATTTATTGTATCGGCTTCATATCGCAATATATTCCCGAAGTCTGAAATGCAAAAATGTCCCACATTAGGGCAATTCACCCTACATTTAATCATTCAAACAAAATCATATTTTGTTTCTTTTTAACGAAATAAATGTGGTTTAATCCACATAATTTAGGCCTACTGTGTTAAACTTAATTGTTTACTGTAGTATTGTTTAACTTGAAGGTGCCAGATGTGAACATTTCCAGAAGTACTCTAGCTTGAATGGCCTTTGTATGTATACAGTAGGCCTACAGTACAGCCCAACCATGTACACCTTCCTTTTTTCCCGTCCAAAGTTTGAATTGGATAAAGGTAATGGTTATCGATGGTGCTTTTATAGCCTATTGTATAATAACTATGTGATTTATATTGCTTTTCAAATGCATATATGGCCACCCATTTACACGGCTCTTCCCGTCAAGAATATGATTAGAACTTGGTTAGATCACTTTACATTTCTGCAAATTAATTTTTAATCACACACGTCTCTCCACGTCTCCCCGTCCCAAAGATGATGAATAAAATAAAAAGAGGAAACAATTTTCAAGTTCAGTTTTCACCGTTTTATTTAAAATAACTGACATAACAGACACCATACTATAGGCCTATCTGCTGCGGAAACCAGGACGAGCTATTTCGGGATCTGTTTTTCGGGGGCTCCTCAGTCTCTCATTTACCTGGCTCCTGATGTTATGCCACTGGTCAATGTTCAGATTTGGGAACCAATTGGAAACATAGGACTCAATCTTTTTCAACCTCTTGACGGGAAAAAAGGAAGGTGTAAATGGTTGAATGATGAATAAACAGTGAGGAGGGGTACAGTATGAATACACTAGATATACACAGCAGCCCAGCCTGTGAGCAGTATGAACACCAATGAGCGCTCAGCTCGAGATACCAGCGAGTCGAGAGAGAATGATATCTGCATTTTCTCTTTTGGTTTGATTAGACACATCCTGGGGATTGTGTTTACAAACATTGACCAGACCGTTCACCAGCCCCCACCCCCCATGTTGCCTATGCTGTCCTGTGTTGCGAACTCTTTGTTTAAAACGAATTGGCCATCGGAATGTGTGTAGGAATTCCACATTCCACAGCTCTCCCCCCCCCACTCCTGTGATCTCCCATCCCCCAGTCTGTAGGTTTGTGTTTGCATATTTCTATGCCGTAATTCATACTGGTCCTCTCACGCACATACATTCTCCTTACAGTATACATACATAGGCTATATGAGTCCGTGTATCTACGGACCATTTGTTTTTCTTTATTAAAAAAGTAAACTTACTAAATGGTCTAATGGTCAGTGGAGCGAGGGGGGGGGCCCGCGAAACTCGCGGAAGTGATTTCAAAACAAAAAGCACTCGTTTGCTTGGAACAAAGAAAACGGCCAAGACACACATTGAGTCCAGAAAATGAATGTTATTAAGGGCTGTAAATATAATAAGCCTGTGTCTAAAATTGACAACAGGATTATTATATTTACAGCCCTTGAGATACACTTTTGTGTTTAACAGCTGACCACCATGACATACTTTGTTTTAGTAGATTTCGCATGAGAGCAAAATGTATAAATATGAGCATTAAATTATATGAATATGAGAACAAAATGCATGAATGTGTGAGTGACAATATATGAATGTGTGCATTGAAATATGATAATATGAGAGCAAAATGTATGAATGTGTAAATATATATGTGTGTGAGAGTGAAAATGTATGTATGTAAGAGTGAAAATGTATGTATGTAAAAGGAGAATATATGTGTGTAAGAGTGAAAATATGCTGCATTTTGAATGTCCGATAGTCCACCATTTCCACCGGAAATATCAAACATTTAATAAAAGTGAAAAACAATGAACAAGACTTAACGTATTCATCATAATTAATTATATTTATTTCGTTTGGATGTAGGATTTTTGACTTTGTTTAGAGCAGTGATCTTCTACTATATGAACATTTTGGACCCAAAATCACAAAAAAAACGTAAAAACAGATTTTGAAAATGATATTATTTTTCATATAGGTAACACAAACATACACAACGAAACCATTTAAAAGCTGGAAATATATACATGGGATGTCACTATGATAATGTGAAAGTTTGATTGAGGTAGCATGGGATTTCATTCTGATAAGGCAAAAGTGTTATTATAAATATAATACAAATATATATATATACACATTATGTACAAAAATCAGTTTTTTCTGTCTTTATCTGTGCCACGCTTCAAAGCGGTTTCTGTCAACTACGACACAGAGGGCAACATCACAGATTCCTCCTCCTCCATGTCAAAAAACAAGCTTAAAGCTTGACTCACGTTCAGAGTTCTCTTCATCATAGTTGAGTCTTCAAAACTCTAAATCTATCTAACTATATCTAAATTCTCAATGTTTGTCTGTCACTTTACTTCAATCGCAGTCTCCCGCAGCCTCTCTTCGTCTCCCGCCGCCTGTCTTCGTATATCTTCGTCTCTCTCCATTTCCCGCCGTCTCTCTTCGGTTCCCGCCGTCCCTCTTCGTCTCTTTTCGTCTCGTTTCGTATCACTCCGTTTACCTGATTACCTCACCCCTCCCTGGTAAATACATCCTGTTGAGCAGAATCTACAGTTTCCAGTATTTTCCGTTTCGTAAAATGATCAAATACGGCGAAGATATTAAAATATGTGCTTCCATTATTCATACTTCTGAAATATATCTGTATTAACTTTATATCATCGTATCTCCGTGTTTACTGGGTCTTTTTGCATGAAACAAAGACTGGGATATAGTTTCAAGCCAGTACTTTCGACAGAAACACACAGCAATGTTGTCCGGACTGTTGTTTTTATGCGGCACCGGCTTGAACAGGTCATGTGATCTGATCACGCCGGCGTGACGGTCGACTCCAAAGGGTTAATATTAAATACATATAAGTATTTTTACAACTTGTATTTAGAAATACTCTGTTGTAATTATTGATGCATACATGTGTTCATCCATTCAATGTGGCATCTGCTATAATGGGGTTAATGTATGATATTACTTAATAATACAATACATTATAATATATTATATGATAATTACATTTTAGTTTTATTCATTTCTTATTTCATAGTTTCTCATTATTATTATTTGTATCGCTCATCTTATTTTTGATTTTATTAATCTGTGTGAATCTGTGCTGTCCTGTTTTTCACTCTCACCCTGTTGCTGTTTGAACTACTGAATTTCCCCACGGGATTAATAAAGGTCCATCTTATCTTATCTTAATGTATAAATTGATTTACTTCAATCTACTGTACTGTGTAAAAACACCCCAGCAATATTACAATACATATACTGCATAAAGCAAACTATATACTTTATTTGATCTAAAATATTAATGTTTTTTCATTATAGTGGCTTGTGAAAACCATACAGTAACAAATAAGTGATTAAATGCTACAGTATTCAGCAAACACAACTGCAGAGCCGCAAACATTGCAAACAGACTAAGTTCTACAACACACAGTTGTCTTTGTGTATTTTGTGAATGAAGCGCCATCTCATGGTTAAATCCTGTAATTGAACAAAGGGGGAAATTGGGCAACGCCCTCTAGCAATTTGGCAACACCCCCAGCCACTGGCATCCGCTGGGCTTTTGACTGGGACACACCCATGTGAGTCTGATATGGGGTGCTACATCTGTACACGTGGTCTGCGGTTTTGAGGCCGGTTGGATGTACTGCCAAATTCTCTGAAACGCCTTTGGAGACGGCTTATGGTAGAGAAATGAACATTCAATTCACGGGCAACAGCTCTGGTGGACATTCCTGCTGTCAGCATGCCAATTGCACGCTCCCTCAAAACTTGCGACATCTGTGGCATTGTGCTGTGTGATAAAACTGAACACTTCAGAGTGGCCTTTTATTGTGGCCAGCCTAAGGCACACCTGTGCAATAATCATGCTGTCTAATCAGCATCTTGATATGCCACACCTGTGAGGTGGGATGGATTATCTCGGCAAAGGAGAAGTGCTCACTATCACACATTTTTTTCAGATTTGTGAACAATATTTGAGAGAAATGGTTATTTTCTGTATATAGAAAATGTTTTAGATCTTTAAGTTCATCTCATGAAAAATGGGAGCAAAAACAAAAGTGTTGCATTTATATTTTTGTTCAGTGTATGAAAACATCTGTTGACAGGCATACACACGCACACACACACACACACACACACACACACACACACACACACACACACACACACACACACACACACACACACACACACACACACACACACACACACACACACACACACACACACACACACACACACACACACACACACACACACACACACACACACACACACATTCATGGATGCACATCCTGCAAAGAGTGTGTGTGTGTGTGTGTGTGTGTGTGTGTGTGTGTGTGTGTGTGTGTGTGTGTGTGTGTGTGTGTGTGTGTGTGTGTGTGTGTGTGTGTGTGTGGCCTACTCTACATTTGCTGCCTCTCTGCACACCCACAGTCACTGTCCATCTCTTTTATATCATTACTCACGGTATGCATGTTTGTATGTGTGCATGGAGGGGGGGGGGGTTGTGTGTGTGTCAAGTTCTGTGAAAGCAGCCATGGTGACAGAGGAGGACAAGAAAAAAATGGAGGAGGGAGGGGAATGAGATTGAAGAGGGGTGATGGGGGGGGGTAAAGATGGAAAGGGAAATAAAGTAGGGAGAAGAGGAGAGAGGTAGCCAGCGGGGCAGGATGGTAGTGTGTGTGTGTGTGCGTGCGTGCGTGATGGGAGTGTGTGTGTGCAGCCAAGTGTAAAGGAACCATCCTGACAGCGCCTGGACATGCTGCAGCTCAGCAGGGTTCAGAGCCAGCTCTTTGTATTTCACCGACTTATTGAGTGTCATTTAAAGAAGAAATCCAACATAATACCTGGATTATTAGGTTCCATCGCTGCCTGGAGTAACACACCGTGAGCTGGGAGGAGCGGTGCTTCCTCTGGGTTTGTGTCCAGTGATCTGAAGCGCTGCCCACTGATCTCTGCAGTGTGTTGGCCCAGCCAATCACAGTGGGAAAGGCTGGATTTAGAACGGAGACATCCTCCTCCGTTGCAGCGTCAGAGAAACATGACTTGTTTCCAATCAGGAACAACTCTGCAAAAACAGGGAATTAAAGAAAAAAACCTCATGAAGAGAGACTGAGATCTGTCTCCCCGGGCGGACGGAGATTACATTAATATTGTCTGTACAGAATAACCAAGAAAGTCACATTAGTTTTGACTTTCTAAATGACATTTACAAATGAAATCCATACTTTTTACTCTTAAAAAGTGGTTTGTGAAAATAAAAAGAGAGCTGTAATGAATTCAGACCTCGCCTACTTTCAGAAGCGGTCATTCAGCTGCAACAGACCACCTTCATACTCTTTGATACCGGATACATTCCTCCAGGAGCACCAAGGGGGTTCCGCCTCCTGACTGAGGGACAGGCCGTCCAACCGTCCAACCGTCCAACTCTGATTATTTTTTGTTGGTATCTGTTATTATAATTGTGGCAGTTATTACACTTTACAATGCTACATAATATGTACATGTAGTTTATGGAAATCGTCCTTTATGGACACATTTTGTACATTTACACAAGACATAAACATAATAAACACTCCACCACCAAAACCTAAATCCAAAAAACAAGAAAAACATACAAAAATCAAACAAATCAAAAAACATAAGAGAAAAAAATTCCTTTTCTCCAAAAAATGTCCATTGCATTTATAAATGTGATTCCGGTACTCCATCCACTGCGGACAAAGGTACTGCCCTCACCAAGTCCTCATTGAACAATTCAATGTCTGTATGGAGGAGAACCAGTGAAATGTCTCTTCCAGAGTTCTTATATAGTATATTCAAAGCATCAGGTAAACGCGTCTCGTAATGGGCGCTATTCGTCCTTATCGTGACCGCAGGCCTTGCGTGGCTCAGAACACAGTTCAACAGGCTGACATTGCACTCATCCTTCTTTTCATTCACTCCGAGCAACAAATACCGCAGAGTGGTAGAGGTGGGAAGTAACTAAGTAGTATACGGTATGAAGTACAAAAAGAGATACTTGTACTTTACCTCAGTATTTCAATTTTTTGTTACTTTGTATTTCTACTCGACTACAATTCAGAGGTACATGGTGTACTTTTCATCCACTACATGTATTTAATACCTTTAGTTACTTCACAGATCTGGATGAATGATGTGAAATCCAACCAAGTGTTGAATCAGACTTTAGTTCCACCTGGAGTAAATCCACCAGCTACCCTGCAGTCTACAAAGTACTTCAGACTAGCTGCACCTTCACCAGCTTTGAGAACACTTTCATGATCAATCATTATAAAACATATCATATATATTATTCTGAAATGGACCAATCTGCACAATCACTACTTTTACTGTCGCTACTTTCACTATATTTTGATGAGAATACTTTTATAATTGTACTTCAGGAACCTTTTGAATGCAGTACATGTACTGTAACAGAGTATTCCTACACTGTGGTATTTCAGGTTTGACAAGATCTGAGTACTTCTCCACCTCTGCAGAGTGGTCCAAAGTGGCTCGAGGATACAGAGCGGGAGAGACGGAGCCTCAAGAGGAGATGTTCCTTACAGAGAGTTCCTTACAGAGACCGAGCGACATGATTAGATGTTTGTAGTAGTAGTAGTAGTAGTAGTAGTAGTAGTAGTAGTAGTAGTAGTAGTAGTAGTAGTAGTAGTATAGTACTATTTTCGTTGTCATCGTAATATGAACATGCGTGATAAAAAAATTGCAAAATAGCAATAAACAATGAATAAGAAATGATTACATTTAGGGATGGTATGGAAACCCAATATTAAACGTAACCCACACATGGTTTAACAGCTGTCTGTATGAACTGTTTAGCTCAGTTTGCCACGTATCTTAAAACGTTGCGTATTCTTGTGAATTCACTTGCTGAGAAAAAGCAGACCCCCCCCCCCCCCTGCAGGCAGTGACCCACAGCAGCAGTGGAAGGAGGACAGAATACATGATACTGACAGATGTCTGTGTTCTTCATTCTTTCAAAACTTGCCTCAGTATAATGCTGTCAGGAATATTCAGATTCTTTATTGACATTTTTTTCCAGTGAGATATTATAAGATCTGCCACATTTAAAAACAAGTGGCAAACTAACAGTTAAAGGTGGGGTAGGTAAGTTTCAGAAACCGACTCGAGATACACTTTTTGTTATATTCCATGGAATGCTCTTAACATCCCGATAGCAATGAATATCTTAAGTGCTTTGACAAAAAAATTTCATCTGTAGAAGCCGTAATACTGTAAAAAGTACAACCGGCTAAACGGATTGGATGGCCTACCTGCCTGTCAGCCTTCCATCGGGGCACACACTTATCTCGTGCCCTCATTGGTCATGTGTGCGTTCGTGTGTGTTGGAGGAGGGGCTCTGTGAGGAAGTGGCAGATTTTCTCCGGTTGTGTATTTTCAAATTCTAGCGATCTCAAGCCGGTTTCTCAAACTTACCTACCCCACCTTTATAAGCGGCTTTTGTTTTGTCTTGTTTGTAACAATTTCACCAATATTTATCGGCCAGAACTAATCGTACTAGTGATAAGTGGAACAATCTTAATCTGTAATTGTATAAAACTACGCTCACAGGGTTTACCAGGGACAGGAACTAACAAATAATGGTGCTTTTAAATACTCTGTGAGAAGGTAAGAGGATACTTACAGAGCCTGCTTTGTGGAAGTCTGTGGGGTTGGGGTTCTCTCAGATACAAACTCACAGTGTTTGCACTTCCACTGCATCTTCACAAGAACCTGTAAAACAGAACATAAGACAATGTTTAGGTCAACAACTCACTTAGTAACATTAACTGTTATTCATTTTATTTTATTTTTAAACCATTAACTCTACTGCAAAACATTAAGCAACCTCTGCTAATATCTACCTAATGACATTGTCCTCGGAAAATGTTGCTAGGTTCCTGTTGTAAATGTGACAAATCACTCACAGGCATGAAGACTGAAGAGCAGTGATGGCAAGCGAGAAACAGGCGCAGCCAACGCTAACATTCGAGGGATGGAGGTATTCCCATTACTTCGAACTTGTTGAAACTAAGGGGAAAAATGTGAGTGTAAGGTGTGCGTTGTGCCCTGGCCAGAAACTTGTGTCCACTGCCGTTAACTCCACTGCCAACCTCACCAAGAATTTGAAAGGAAAACATGCTAGCATGAAGCTAGTAGCTCAAGATCCCCGGGGAAATTATGATATTTCGAGTCCAAGCCTATTTAGTAGCCTATTGATATGATTTGCACAAGCTTTGCACCTATTTTGGGGCTAGCCTGTAACCCTTAATGATTATGATTTGATATTGATATTATTGTTTAGTGCTGGTGTTGACGCCTATAGCCCAATGTTTTGTTAAGTGCTCTGTGGCATTTTTTTATAATAAAGAGCACAAAACAATCTGTTATGTCCTCCATAGTAGAACTTTATGTAAGCCTACACATTTAGGAACAGAGATGGGGTTCTGCCCAAAGTCGAGCAACATAAAAGTAACGTAAAAGTAACGAGTAACGTAAAAAGTTACTTTCCTTGCAGGGTAACTAAGTAAAGTAAGGGATTACTTTTTTAAAGAAGTAACGAGCAAACACTACTTTTTAAAAATAACTTCCCCAACACTGCTCACGTGTA